>NC_091352.1:4616458-4618958 GCF_038502225.1 Cherax quadricarinatus | reverse complement strand
CTGGTCTGCTGGTAGAGGCTGGCTTAGACTGGTCTGCTGGTTGAGGCTGGCTTGGACTGGTCTGCTGGTAGAGGCTGGCTTGGACTAGTCTGCTGGTAGAGGCTGGCTTGGACTGGTCTGCTGGTAGAGGCTGGCTTAGACTGGTCTGCTGGTTGAGGCTGGCTTGGACTGGTCTGCTGGTAGAGGCTGGCTTGGACTAGTCTGCTGGTAGAGGCTGGCTTGGACTGGTCTGCTGGTAGAGGCTGGCTTAGACTGGTCTGCTGGTTGAGGCTGGCTTGGACTGGTCTGCTGGTAGAGGCTGGCTTGGACTGGTCTGCTGGTAGAGGCTGGCTTGGACTGGTCTGCTGGTAGAGGCTGGCTTGGACTGGTCTGCTGGTAGAGGCTGGCTTGGACTGGTCTGCTGGTAGAGGCTGGCTTGGACTGGTCTGCTGGTAGAGGCTGGCTTGGACTGGTCTGCTGGTAGAGGCTGGCTTGGACTGGTCTGCTGGTAGAGGCTGGCTTGGACTGGTCTGCTGGTAGAGGCTGGCTTGGACTGGTCTGCTGGTAGAGGCTGGCTTGGACTGGTCTGCTGGTAGAGGCTGGCTTGGACTGGTCTGCTGGTAGAGGCTGGCTTGGACTGGTCTGCTGGTAGAGGCTGGCTTGGACTGGTCTGCTGGTAGAGGCTGGCTTGGACTGGTCTGCTGGTAGAGGCTGGCTTGGACTGGTCTGCTGGTAGAGGGTGGCTTGGACTGGTCTGCTGGTAGAGGGTGGCTTGGACTGGTCTGCTGGTAGAGGCTGGCTTGGACTGGTCTGCTGGTAGAGGCTGGCTTGGACTGGTCTGCTGGTAGAGGCTGGCTTGGACTGGTCTGCTGGTAGAGGCTGGCTTGGACTGTTCTGCTGGTAGAGGCTAGAGCCTGGCTTGGACTGGTCTGCTGGTAGAGGGTGGCTTGGACTGGTCTGCTGGTAGAGGGTGGCTTGGACTGGTCTGCTGGTAGAGGCTGGCTTGGACTGGTCTGCTGGTAGAGGCTGGCTTGGACTGGTCTGCTGGTAGAGGCTGGATTGGACTGGTCTGCTGGTAGAGGCTGGCTTGGACTGGTCTGCTGGTAGAGGCTGGCTTGGACTGGTCTGCTGGTAGAGGCTGGCTTGGACTGGTCTGCTGGTAGAGGCTGGCTTGGACTGGTCTGCTGGTAGAGGCTGGCTTGGACTGTTCTGCTGGTAGAGGCTGGCTTGGACTGGTCTGCTGGTAGAGGCTGGCTTGGACTGGTCTGCTGGTAGAGGCTGGCTTGGACTGGTCTGCTGGTAGAGGCTGGCTTGGACTGGTCTGCTGGTAGAGGCTGGCTTGGACTGGTCTGCTGGTACTCCTTATTCTATGTACTGTGTAAGATTGCTTGAACCTCTGTTTTCAAATTGAAATGCCTCGCAGGCTTAGCAAGCCTAGCAGGCCTAGCAAGCCTAGCAGGCCTAGCAAGCCTAGCAGGCCTAGCAAGCCTAGCAGGCTTAGCAAGCCTAGCAGGCCTAGCAAGCCTAGCAGGCCTAGCAAGCCTAGCAGGCCTAGCAAGCCTAGCAGGCTTAGCAAGCCTAGCAGGCCTAGCAAGCCTATCAGGCCTAGCAAGCCTAGCACTAGGCTTAGCAAGCCTAGCAGGCCTAGCAAGCCTAGGCATTTCGGTAAAAAAATAGCTACGGGATTACAATTCTTTCCATTCAACCCTCCCACTCGCAACACCAATCCTCCTGCTACCTTCCCATCACCCCTTCCTTCCTCATTACCCCCTCCTACCGTCCCATTACCCCTCCTACCGTCCCATCACCCCTCCTACCGTCCCATCACCCCTCCTACCGTCCCATCACCCCTCCTACCGTCCCATCACCCCTCCTACCGTCCCATCAACCTCCCTCCTACCGTCCCATCACCCCCTCCTACCGTCCCATCAACCTCCCTCCTACCGTCCCATCACCCCTCCTACCGTCCCATCAACCTCCCTCCTACCGTCCCATTACCCCTCCTACCGTCCCATCACCCCTCCTACCGTCCCATCACCCCTCCTACCGTCCCATCACCCCTCCTACCGTCCCATCACCCCTCCTACCGTCCCATCACCCCTCCTACCGTCCCATCAACCTCCATCCTACCGTCCCATCACCCCCTCCTACCGTCCCATCACTCCTACCGTCCCATCACCCCTCCTACCGTCACATCAACTTCCCTATTACCGTCCCATCACCCCCTCCTACCGTCCCATCAACCTCCCTCCTACCGTCCCATCACCCCCTCCTACCGTCCCATCGCCCCTCCTACCGTCCCATCACCCCTTCTACCGTCCCATCACCCCTCCTACCGTCCCATCACCCGCTCCTACCGTCCCATCACCCCCCTCCTACCGTCCCATCACCCCCCTCCTACCGTCACATCACTCCCTCCTACCGTCCCATCACCCCCTCCTACCGTCCCATCACCCCCTCCTACCGTCCCATCACCCCCTCTTACCGTCCCATTACCCTCCCTCCTACCGTCCCATCACCC
>NC_091352.1:4466458-4611458 GCF_038502225.1 Cherax quadricarinatus | reverse complement strand
GTCCTCCCTCACAGTGTATGCACACCTCACAGTGTATATACACACACCTCACAGTGTACACACACCTCACAGTGTATACACACCTCACAGTGTATATACACCTCACAGTGTATACACACCTCACGGTATACACACCTCACGGTATACACACCTCACGGTATACACACCTCACGGTATACACACCTCACGGTATACACACCTCACGGTATACACACCTCACGGTATACACACCTCACGGTATACACACCTCACGGTATACACACCTCACAGTGTATACACACCTCACAGTGTATATACACCTCACAGTGTATACACACCTCACAGTGTATACACACCTCACAGTGTATATACACCTCACAGTGTATACACACCTCACAGTGTATATACACCTCACAGTGTATATACACCTCACAGTGTATATACACCTCACAGTGTATATACACCTCACAGTGTATATACACCTCACAGTGTACACACACCTCACAGTGTATACACACCTCACAGTGTATACACACCTCACAGTGTATACACACCTCACAGTGTACACACACCTCACAGTGTATACACACCTCACAGTGTATACACACCTCACAGTGTATACACACCTCACAGTGTATACACACCTCACAGTGTATACACACCTCACAGTGTATATACACCTCAGTGTATACACACCTCACAGTGTATATACACCTCACAGTGTATACACACCTCACAGTGTACACACACCTCACAGTGTATATACACCTCAGTGTATACACACCTCACAGTGTATATACACCTCACAGTGTATATACACCTCACAGTGTATATACACCGAGAGTCATACACTTCAGTGTATATACACCGAGTCATACACCTCACAGTGTATATACACACCTCACAGTGTGTATACAGTGTGTATACACCGAGAGTCATACACTTCACAGTGTATATACACCGAGAGTCATACACCTCACAGTGTATATACACCGAGTCATACACCTCACAGTGTATATACACCGAGTCATACACACAGTGTATATACACCGAGTCATACACACAGTGTATATACACAGTCATACACACAGTGTATATACACAGTCATACACCTCACAGTGTATATACACAGTCATACACACAGTGTATATACACAGTCATACACACAGTGTATATACACAGTCATACACACAGTGTATATACACAGACATACACACAGTGTATATACACAGTCATACACACAGTGTATATACACAGTCATACACACAGTGTATATACACAGTCATACACACAGTGTATATACACAGTCATACACACAGTGTATATACACAGTCATACACACAGTGTATATACACAGTCATACACACAGTGTATATACACAGTCATACACACAGTGTATATACACAGACATACACACAGTGTATATACACAGTCATACACACAGTGTATATACACAGACATACACACAGTGTATATACACAGTCATACACACAGTGTATATACACAGTCATACACACAGTGTATATACACTGTCATACACACAGTGTATATACACAGTCATACACACAGTGTATATACACAGACATACACACAGTGTATATACACAGACATACACACAGTGTATATACACAGACATACACACAGTGTATATACACAGTCATACACACAGTGTATATACACTGTCATACACACAGTGTATATACACAGTCATACACACAGTGTATATACACAGACATACACACAGTGTATATACACTGTCATACACACAGTGTATATACACAGTCATACACACAGTGTATATACACAGTCATACACACAGTGTATATACACAGTCATACACACAGTGTATATACACAGTCATACACACAGTGTATATACACAGTCATACACACAGTGTATATACACAGTCATACACACAGTGTATATACACAGTCATACACACAGTGTATATACACAGTCATACACACAGTGTATATACACAGACATACACACAGTGTATATACACTGTCATACACACAGTGTATATACACAGTCATACACACAGTGTATATACACAGTCATACACACAGTGTATATACACAGACATACACACAGTGTATATACACAGACATACACACAGTGTATATACACAGACATACACACAGTGTATATACACTGTCATACACACAGTGTTACACACAGTGTCATACACACAGTGTATACACACAGTCATACACACAGTGTATATACACAGTCATACACACAGTGTATATACACAGACATACACACAGTGTATATACACAGTCATACACACAGTGTATATACACAGTCATACACACAGTGTATATACACAGTCATACACACAGTGTATATACACAGACATACACACAGTGTATATACACAGTCATACACACAGTGTATATACACAGTCATACACACAGTGTATATACACAGACATACACACAGTGTATATACACTGTCATACACACAGTGTATATACACTGTCATACACACAGTGTATATACACAGACATACACACAGTGTATATACACTGTCATACACACAGTGTACACAGACATACACACAGTGTATATACACAGACATACACACAGTGTATATACACAGACATACACACAGTGTATATACACAGTCATACACACAGTGTATATACACAGTCATACACACAGTGTATATACACAGTCATACACACAGTGTATATACACAGACATACACACAGTGTATATACACAGTCATACACACAGTGTATATACACAGACATACACACAGTGTATATACACAGTCATACACACAGTGTATATACACAGACATACACACAGTGTATATACACTGTCATACACACAGTGTATATACACAGTCATACACACAGTGTATATACACTGTCATACACACAGTGTATATACACAGTCATACACACAGTGTATATACACAGTCATACACACAGTGTATATACACTGTCATACACACAGTGTATATACACAGTCATACACACAGTGTATATACACTGTCATACACACAGTGTATATACACAGACATACACACAGTGTATATACACAGTCATACACACAGTGTATATACACAGTCATACACACAGTGTATATACACTGTCATACACACAGTGTATATACACAGACATACACACAGTGTATATACACTGTCATACACACAGTGTATATACACTGTCATACACACAGTGTATATACACTGTCTAAACGTTCACTTGTTGTAATAAATAACTACAATAATTATTTCCCTGTACTTCGTTATTTCTGTTTTATTAACATTTTTCTTGTAATAATAATAACAATTATAATTAAAATATTTATATCAGTAATAATGATAATAAGATTAATAATAATTGTTATTATTCTGCATTATTATTTTTAATAATTTCTTATAATAATAATAATAGCAGTTATATAATATTAATATCAATAATAATAATTGGATGATTAATAATAATAATAATAATAATTTAGCATTTTTATTTGTTTTCTTGAGGATGGATTATTGATAAGTGAAACAAGAGACACTCCTGCAGGTGTTGGAGTGTGAGGAAGTGTTGGAGTGTGAGGAAGTGTTGGAGTGTGAGGAAGTGTTGGAGTGTGAGGAAGTGTTGGAGTGTGAGGAAGTGTTGGAGTGTGAGGAAGTGTTGGAGTGTGAGGAAGTGTTGGAGTGTGTGTAAGTTTTGGTGTGTGAGTAAGTGTTGGAGTGTGAGGAAGTGTTGGAGTGTGAGGAAGTGTTGGAGTGTGAGGAAGTGTTGGAGTGTGAGGAAGTGTTGGAGTGTGAGGAAGTGTTGGAGTGTGAGGAAGTGTTGGAGTGTGAGGAAGTGTTGGAGTGTGAGGAAGTGTTGGAGTGTGAGGAAGTGTTGGAGTGTGAGGAAGTGTTGGAGTGTGAGGAAGTGTTGGAGTGTGTGGAAGTGTTGGAGTGTGAGGAAGTGTTGGAGTGTGAGGAAGTGTTGGAGTGTGAGGAAGTGTTGGAGTGTGAGGAAGTGTTGGAGTGTGAGGAAGTGTTGGAGTGTGAGGAAGTGTTGGAGTGTGAGGAAGTGTTGGAGTGTGAGGAAGTGTTGGAGTGTGAGGAAGTGTTGGAGTGTGAGGAAGTGTTGGAGTGTGAGGAAGTGTTGGAGTGTGGAATTGTTGGAGTGTGTGGAAGTGTTGGAGTGTGAGGAAGTGTTGGAGTGTGAGGAAGTGTTGGAGTGTGAGGAAGTGTTGGAGTGTGAGGAAGTGTTGGAGTGTGAGGAAGTGTTGGAGTGTGAGGAAGTGTTGGAGTGTGAGGAAGTGTTGGAGTGTGAGGAAGTGTTGGAGTGTGAGGAAGTGTTGGAGTGTGAGGAAGTGTTGGAGTGTGAGGAAGTGTTGGAGTGTGAGGAAGTGTTGGAGTGTGAGGAAGTGTTGGAGTGTGAGGAAGTGTTGGAGTGTGAGGAAGTGTTGGAGTGTGAGGAAGTGTTGGAGTGTGAGGAAGTGTTGGAGTGTGAGGAAGTGTTGGAGTGTGAGGAAGTGTTGGAGTGTGAGGAAGTGTTGGAGTGTGAGGAAGTGTTGGAGTGTGAGGAAGTGTTGGAGTGTGAGGAAGTGTTGGAGTGTGAGGAAGTGTTGGAGTGTGAGGAAGTGTTGGAGTGCGAGGAAGTGTTGGAGTGTGAGGAAGTGTTGGAGTGTGAGGAAGTGTTGGAGTGTGAGGAAGTGTTGGAGTGTGAGGAAGTGTTGGAGTGTGAGGAAGTGTTGGAGTGTGAGGAAGTGTTGGAGTGCGAGGAAGTGTTGGAGTGTGAGGAAGTGTTGGAGTGTGAGGAAGTGTTGGAGTGTGAGGAAGTGTTGGAGTGCGAGGAAGTGTTGGAGTGTGAGGAAGTGTTGGAGTGCGAGGAAGTGGAGTTATCCTGGCAGAGTATGACAGCGTGAGGAGGAAGTGTTGGAGTGCGAGGAAGTGTTGGAGTGTGAGGAAGTGTTGGAGTGCGAGGAAGTGTTGGAGTGCGAGGAAGTGTTGGAGTGCGAGGAAGTGGAGTTATCCTGGTAGAGCATGACACCATGAGGAGGAAGTGTTGGAGTGCGAGGAAGTGTTGGAGTGCGAGGAAGTGGAGTTATCCTGGCAGAGCATGACACCATGAGGAGGAAGTGTTGGAGTGCGAGGAAGTGTTGGAGTGCGAGGAAGTGGAGTTATCCTGGCAGAGCATGACACCATGAGGAGGAAGTGTTGGAGTGCGAGGAAGTGTTGGAGTGCGAGGAAGTGTTGGAGTGCGAGGAAGTGGAGTTATCCTGGCAGAGCATGACACCATGAGGAGGAAGTGTTGGAGTGCGAGGAAGTGTTGGAGTGCGAGGAAGTGGAGTTATCCTGGCAGAGCATGACACCATGAGGAGGAAGTGTTGGAGTGCGAGGAAGTGGAGTTATCCTGGTAGAGCATGACACCATGAGGAGGAAGTGTTGGAGTGCGAGGAAGTGGAGTTATCCTGGCAGAGCATGACACCATGAGGAGGAAGTGTTGGAGTGCGAGGAAGTGGAGTTATCCTGGCAGAGCATGACACCATGAGGAGGAAGTGTTGGAGTGCGAGGAAGTGGAGTTATCCTGGCAGAGCATGACACCATGAGGAGGAAGTGTTGGAGTGCGAGGAAGTGGAGTTATCCTGGCAGAGCATGACACCATGAGGAGGAAGTGTTGGAGTGCGAGGAAGTGGAGTTATCCTGGTAGAGCATGACACCATGAGGAGGAAGTGTTGGAGTGCGAGGAAGTGTTGGAGTGCGAGGAAGTGTTGGAGTGCGAGGAAGTGTTGGAGTGCGAGGAAGTGTTGGAGTGCGAGGAAGTGGAGTTATCCTGGCAGAGCATGACACCATGAGGAGGAAGTGTTGGAGTGCGAGGAAGTGGAGTTATCCTGGTAGAGCATGACACCATGAGGAGGAAGTGTTGGAGTGCGAGGAAGTGTTGGAGTGCGAGGAAGTGTTGGAGTGCGAGGAAGTGGAGTTATCCTGGTAGAGCACGACACCATGAGGAGGAAGTGTTGGAGTGTGAGGAAGTGTTGGAGTGCGAGGAAGTGTTGGAGTGCGAGGAAGTGGAGTTATCCTGGCAGAGCATGACACCATGAGGAGGAAGTGTTGGAGTGCGAGGAAGTGTTGGAGTGCGAGGAAGTGGAGTTATCCTGGTAGAGCATGACACCATGAGGAGGAAGTGTTGGAGTGCGAGGAAGTGTTGGAGTGTGAGGAAGTGTTGGAGTGCGAGGAAGTGTTGGAGTGCGAGGAAGTGGAGTTATCCTGGCAGAGCATGACACCATGAGGAGGAAGTGTTGGAGTGCGAGGAAGTGTTGGAGTGCGAGGAAGTGGAGTTATCCTGGCAGAGCATGACACCATGAGGAGGAAGTGTTGGAGTGCGAGGAAGTGTTGGAGTGTGAGGAAGTGGAGTTATCCTGGCAGAGCATGACACCATGAGGAGGAAGTGTTGGAGTGCGAGGAAGTGTTGGAGTGTGAGGAGTGTTGGAGTGTGAGACAGTGTTGGAGCCAGTGCGAGAAGTGTTGGAGGTGTAGGCAGTGTATGAGTGTGAGGGAAGTGTTGGAGTGCGAGGAAGTGTTGGAGTGTGAGGAAGTGTTGGAAGTGCGAGGAAGTGTTGGAGTGAGAGGAGGAGAGTGTTGGAGTGCGAGGAAGTGTTGGGTGTGAGGAAGTGTTGGAGTGTGAGGAAGTGTTGGAGTGTGAGGAAGTGTTGGAGTGTGAGGAAGTGTTGGAGTGCGAGGAAGTGTTGGAGTGCGAGGAAGTGGAGTTATCCTGGCAGAGTATGACAGCGTGAGGAGGAAGTGTTGGAGTGCGAGGAAGTGGAGTTATCCTGGCAGAGCATGACACCATGAGGAGGAAGTGTTGGAGTGCGAGGAAGTGGAGTTATCCTGGCAGAGCATGACACCATGAGGAGGAAGTGTTGGAGTGCGAGGAAGTGGAGTTATCCTGGTAGAGCATGACACCATGAGGAGGAAGTGTTGGAGTGCGAGGAAGTGGAGTTATCCTGGTAGAGCACGACACCATGAGGAGGAAGTGTTTGGAGGCTGCACCATCACCATGGTAGTCACTTCTGGGGAGGGGGTCACCGCCCCCTCGACGACCTGGTCCCTGACCAGGCCTCCTGGTCGTTGTTCTGGTCCACCAGGCTGAATCAGGGCACGTTCAACCTAGTGAACCCTCTTCAGTGGTCTACCTAGAGTGTTCATGTTCATGTTCTGGTCTTCTGTTCATCAGTAATAAAGAATAACATTAAAATATTCATAATATTCTTCCTCTGGCAGAGTGATAGATATAACTTGAGTAGATAATAGAAGACGAATCAATCATATCTCTCCCTACCCTTCCTGTCTCCCTCTTACCCTCCCTGTCTCCCTCCTACCCTCCCTGTCTCCCTCCTTCACTTTCTGCCAATTTCATCCCACCTGAAAAAATTAGAAAAACAAAAATAATTTACGACCCATCAACTTTCTCTCTCTCTCTCTCTCTCTCTCTACCTCCCTCCCTCCCCCTCTCTCTCTCTCCCTATCTCCCTCCCTCTCTCTCTCTCTCTATCTCCCTCCCTCCTCCCTCCCTCCCTACCTCCTCCTCCTCCCTCCCTCCCTCCTCCTCCTCCCTCCTCCTCCTCCTCTCCCTCTCTCTCTCTCCCTATCTCCCTCCCTCTCTCTCTCCTATCTCCCTCTCTCTCTCTCTCTCTCTCTCTCTCTCTCTCTCTCTCTCTCTCTCTCTCTCTCTCTCTCTCTCTCTCTCTCTCTCCTCTCTCTCTCTCTCTTTCTCTCTCCCTCCCTCTTTTTTTTTTTACACAGGGTTTGACAAGGTTAAGGATCCCTAGCTTTATTAACAAGCTATTTACAGGTTAAGGATTCCTAACTTTATTGACAAGCTAAGAGCTGTTACCTACATCAGCTCATTTGAAAGCCTTTTTATTGTTATGAGACATACAAGTAGGGAACAGGATGAAGTTGGAGCCATCTATGGGCCAGCAGTTTCATTTGATCAACTGACTTTATCTCGTTGACATCATTATGCTGTACGAATGTGTTCCATACTCGAGTCATCCTGGGCATATATGATCTCAGATGGAGTAATGTTCTGGAGAAGGTACAGCCAGAGTGAAGTTGCTGCTTTCTGCCGTCTTGTGGCATAAAAGCTGTTTCACGCTGTCCTCGAAGTAGATCCAAGTGTGGTACTTTGACAATATTGGCCTTGTACATAACAGTAAGGCCACCCACATCCTTCCTGTGTTGAAGGCTCTGCTGAAATGACAGATCTATCCAGGATTGGTCCAGGCGAGAGATGAGACGCCTTGCTCTGTTCTCTACTCTGTCAAGCAGTCGCAGATGAGAGGAAGGGGGGGGCAGGCAAACCAAGAAAGTGGAGCATACTCAAGGTGTGAGCGTACTTGTGCCTCGTACAGGATCTTGCAACCCCTACTGTCAAGCAGATGTGAGATACGGCGAAGTGCTGTAAGCTTCCTGGCTGCCTTGTTTGCAAGATTTACAACATGGTTCTTCATGGTCAGTTTGGAGTCAAATTTCACCCCAAGGATATCAACTTCTCCAGGTGCCAACACCCTCCCATTCATCCTTACTACTACACCAGCATTCTCTCTCTCTCTCTCCCTCCCTCCCTCTCTCTCTCTCTCTCTCTCTCTCTCTCTCTCTCTCTCTCTCTCTCTCTCTCTCTCTCTCTCTCTCTCTCTCTCTCTCTCTCTCTAACTCCCTCCCTCTCTCTAACTCCCTCCCTCTCTATCACCCTCCCTCTCTCTCTCTAACTCCCTCTCCCCTCCTTCCTCCCTCCCCTCCCCCCCACCGTTGCCAAACCACTAAATCTTAATCAGATAACTCTGCTATTTTTACGTCCCGGGGTTTTACGTCGAGTTGGTAACATCTTCTCACATTTTTATTTATTACTTACGGAGAAATTTAAATGTTTAATTTTCTTAATAAACAATACATCACCAGTGATTATTACAGGGAGAGGGTTTTCTGGGGTCAGCGCCCCCCTCGGCCCGGTCTGTGACCAGGCATCATCGTGGATCAAGGCCTGATCAACCAGGCTGTTGCTGTTATTATTATTATTATTATTATTATTATTATTATTATTATTATTATTATTATTATTAGCTTATTATTATTACTTTTATTATTAGTATTATTATTATGTAAATTACCTTCAAGGTAACTACATGGGGGAGTGCCACAGTTGTGGGGGAGTGCCACAGTTGTGGGGGAGTGCCACAGTTATGGGGGAGTGCCACAGTTGTGGGGGAGTGCCACAGTTGTGGGGGAGTGTCACAGTTGTGGGGGAGTGCCACAGTTGTGGGGGAGTGCCACAGTTGTGGGGGAGTGCCACAGTTGTGGGGGAGTGCCACAGTTGTGGGGGAGTGTCACAGTTGTGGGGGAGTGCCACAGTTGTGGGGGAGTGCCACAGTTGTGGGGGAGTGTCACAGTTGTGGGGAAGTGTCAGTTGTAGTTGTGGGGGAGTGTCACAGTTGTGGGGAAGTGCCACAGTTGTGGGGAAGTGCCACAGTTGTGGGGAAGTGTCAGTTGTAGTTGTGGGGGAGTGTCACAGTTGTGGGGGAGTGTCACAGTTGTGGGGGAGTGTCACAGTTGTGAGGAAGTGTCACAGTTATGGGGAAGTGTCACAGTTGTAGTTGTGAGGGAGTGTCACAATTGTAGTTGTGGGGGAGTGTCACAGTTGTGGGGGAGTGTCACAGTTGTGAGGAAGTGTCACAGTTGTTGTGGGGGAGTGTCACAGTTATGGGGAAGCGTCACAGTTGTAGTTGTGGGGGAGTGTCACAGTTGTGGGGAAGTGTCACAGTTGTAGTTGTGGGGGAGTGTCACAGTTGTGGGAAAGTGTCACAGTTGTGGGGGAGTGTCACAGTTGTGGGGAAGTGTCACAGTTGTAGTTGTGGGGGAGTGTCACAGTTGTGGGGGAGTTCCACAGTTGTGGGGAAGTGTCAGTTGTAGTTGTGGGGGACTGTCACAGTTGTGGGGAAGTGTCACAGTTGTGGGGGAGTGTCACAGTTGTGGGGAAGTTTCACAGTTGTTGTGGGGGAGTGTCACAGTTGCGAGGAAGTGTCACAGTTGTAGTTGTGGGGGAGTGTCACAGTTGTGGGGAAGTGTCACAGTTGTGGGGGAGTGTCACAGTTGTGGGGAAGTGTCACAGTTGTTGTGGGGTAGTGCCACAGTTGTGGGGTAGTGCCACAGTTATGAGGGAGTGCCACAGTTGTTGGGGAGTGCCACAGTTGTGTAGAAGTGTCACAGTTGTTGTGGGGGAGTGCCACAGTTGTGGGGTAGTGCCACAGTTATGGGGGAGTGCCACAGTTGTGGGGGAGTGCCACAGTTGTGGGGAAGTGTCACAGTTGTGGGGGAGTGCCACAGTTGTGGGGGAGTGCCACAGTTATGGGGGAGTGCCACAGTTATTGTGGGGGAGTGTCACAGTTGTAGTTGTGGGGGAGTGTCACAGTTGTGAGGTAGTGCCACAGTTATGGGAGAGTGCCACAGTTGTGGGGTAGTGCCACAGTTACGGGGTAGTGCCACAGTTGTGGGGGAGTGCCACAGTTGTGGGGGAGTGTCACAGTTGTGGGGAGTGCCACAGTTGTGTGGGAGTTCTACAGTCGTGGGAAGTGCCACAGTTTTGGGGGAGTGCCAGTTGTGGGGGTGCCACAGTTTTAGGGGAGTGCCACAGTTGTAGGGGAGTTCCACAGTCGTGGGGGAGTGCCACAGTTTTGGCGAAGTTCCAGTTGTGGGGGTTGCCACAGTTGGGGCGTCCCACAGTTGTGGGGGAGTGTCACAGTTTTTGGGGTGTGCCACAGTTGTGGCTGAGTTCCACAGTCGTGGGGGAGTGCCACAGTTTTGAGGGAGTGCCACAGTTGTGGGGGAGTTTCACAGTCGTGGGGGAGTGCCACAGTTTTGGGGGAGTGCCACAGTTGTGGGGGTGCCACAGTTGTTGGGTAGTGCCACAGTTGTGGGGGAGTGCCACAGTTATGGGAGAGTGCCACAGTTATGGGGGAGTGCCACAGTTATGGGTGGGGTGCCAAGCGAGGCACCAAGTGGAGGTTAATTTACCGGATAATAAAAATTTTCCCCTCCATAAAGACAGTTAAGATGGAAGTAACGAGCCTCTGAGTCCTGACAACCTTGTGTCTTCCTACTTCCCTCCCTCTCCCTCTTCCTTGCTTCCTTGTGTCTTCCTCCTTCCCTCGAGCCTCTGAGTCCTGACAACCCTGTGTCTTCCTCCTTCCCTCGAGCCTCTGAGTCCTGACAACCTTGTGTCTTCCTCCTTCCCTCGAGCCTCTGAGTCCTGACAACCCTGTGTCTTCCTCCTTCCCTCGAGCCTCTGAGTCCTGACAACCTTGTGTCTTCCTCCTTCCCTCGAGCCTCTGAGTCCTGACAACCTTGTGTCTTCCTCCTTCCCTCGAGCCTCTGAGTCCTGACAACCCTGTGTCTTCCTCCTTCCCTCGAGCCTCTGAGTCCTGACAACCCTGTGTCTTCCTCCTTCCCTCGAGCCTCTGAGTCCTGACAACCTTGTGTCTTCCTCCTTCCCTCGAGCCTCTGAGTCCTGACAACCTTGTGTCTTCCTCCTTCCCTCGAGCCTCTGAGTCCTGACAACCCTGTGTCTTCCTCCTTCCCTCGAGCCTCTGAGTCCTGACAACCTTGTGTCTTCCTCCTTCCCTCGAGCCTCTGAGTCCTGACAACCCTGTGTCTTCCTCCTTCCCTCGAGCCTCTGAGTCCTGACAACCCTGTGTCTTCCTCCTTCCCTCGAGCCTCTGAGTCCTGACAACCCTGTGTCTTCCTCCTTCCCTCGAGCCTCTGAGTCCTGACAACCCTGTGTCTTCCTCCTTCCCTCGAGCCTCTGAGTCCTGACAACCTTGTGTCTTCCTCCTTCCCTCGAGCCTCTGAGTCCTGACAACCTTGTGTCTTCCTCCTTCCCTCGAGCCTCTGAGTCCTGACAACCCTGTGTCTTCCTCCTTCCCTCGAGCCTCTGAGTCCTGACAACCATGTGTCTTCCTCCTTCCCTCGAGCCTCTGAGTCCTGACCACCTTGTGTCTTCCTCCTTCCCTCGAGCCTCTGAGTCCTGACAACCCTGTGTCTTCCTCCTTCCCTCGAGCCTCTGAGTCCTGACAACCCTGTGTCTTCCTCCTTCCCTCGAGCCTCTGAGTCCTGACAACCTTGTGTCTTCCTCCTTCCCTCGAGCCTCTGAGTCCTGACAACCTTGTGTCTTCCTCCTTCCCTCGAGCCTCTGAGTCCTGACAACCTTGTGTCTTCCTCCTTCCCTCGAGCCTCTGAGTCCTGACAACCCTGTGTCTTCCTCCTTCCCTCGAGCCTCTGAGTCCTGACAACCTTGTGTCTTCCTCCTTCCCTCGAGCCTCTGAGTCCTGACAACCTTGTGTCTTCCTCCTTCCCTCGAGCCTCTGAGTCCTGACAACCCTGTGTCTTCCTCCTTCCCTCGAGCCTCTGAGTCCTGACAACCTTGTGTCTTCCTCCTTCCCTCGAGCCTCTGAGTCCTGACAACCCTGTGTCTTCCTCCTTCCCTCGAGCCTCTGAGTCCTGACAACCTTGTGTCTTCCTCCTTCCCTCGAGCCTCTGAGTCCTGACAACCCTGTGTCTTCCTCCTTCCCTCGAGCCTCTGAGTCCTGACAACCTTGTGTCTTCCTCCTTCCCTCGAGCCTCTGAGTCCTGACAACCTTGTGTCTTCCTCCTTCCCTCGAGCCTCTGAGTCCTGACAACCTTGTGTCTTCCTCCTTCCCTCGAGCCTCTGAGTCCTGACAACCTTGTGTCTTCCTCCTTCCCTCGAGCCTCTGAGTCCTGACAACCTTGTGTCTTCCTCCTTCCCTCGAGCCTCTGAGTCCTGACAACCTTGTGTCTTCCTCCTTCCCTCGAGCCTCTGAGTCCTGACAACCCTGTGTCTTCCTCCTTCCCTCGAGCCTCTGAGTCCTGACAACCTTGTGTCTTCCTCCTTCCCTCGAGCCTCTGAGTCCTGACAACCCTGTGTCTTCCTCCTTCCCTCGAGCCTCTGAGTCCTGACAACCCTGTGTCTTCCTCCTTCCCTCGAGCCTCTGAGTCCTGACAACCTTGTGTCTTCCTCCTTCCCTCGAGCCTCTGAGTCCTGACAACCCTGTGTCTTCCTCCTTCCCTCGAGCCTCTGAGTCCTGACAACCCTGTGTCTTCCTCCTTCCCTCGAGCCTCTGAGTCCTGACAACCTTGTGTCTTCCTCCTTCCCTCGAGCCTCTGAGTCCTGACAACCCTGTGTCTTCCTCCTTCCCTCGAGCCTCTGAGTCCTGACAACCTTGTGTCTTCCTCCTTCCCTCGAGCCTCTGAGTCCTGACAACCTTGTGTCTTCCTCCTTCCCTCGAGCCTCTGAGTCCTGACAACCCTGTGTCTTCCTCCTTCCCTCGAGCCTCTGAGTCCTGACAACCTTGTGTCTTCCTCCTTCCCTCGAGCCTCTGAGTCCTGACAACCTTGTGTCTTCCTCCTTCCCTCGAGCCTCTGAGTCCTGACAACCTTGTGTCTTCCTCCTTCCCTCGAGCCTCTGAGTCCTGACAACCCTGTGTCTTCCTCCTTCCCTCGAGCCTCTGAGTCCTGACAACCCTGTGTCTTCCTCCTTCCCTCGAGCCTCTGAGTCCTGACAACCTTGTGTCTTCCTCCTTCCCTCGAGCCTCTGAGTCCTGACAACCCTGTGTCTTCCTCCTTCCCTCGAGCCTCTGAGTCCTGACAACCTTGTGTCTTCCTCCTTCCCTCGAGCCTCTGAGTCCTGACAACCTTGTGTCTTCCTCCTTCCCTCGAGCCTCTGAGTCCTGACAACCTTGTGTCTTCCTCCTTCCCTCGTGCCTCTGAGTCCTGACAACCTTGTGTCTTCCTCCTTCCCTCGAGCCTCTGAGTCCTGACAACCCTGTGTCTTCCTCCTTCCCTCGAGCCTCTGAGTCCTGACAACCTTGTGTCTTCCTCCTTCCCTCGAGCCTCTGAGTCCTGACAACCTTGTGTCTTCCTCCTTCCCTCGAGCCTCTGAGTCCTGACAACCCTGTGTCTTCCTCCTTCCCTCGAGCCTCTGAGTCCTGACAACCTTGTGTCTTCCTCCTTCCCTCGAGCCTCTGAGTCCTGACAACCTTGTGTCTTCCTCCTTCCCTCGAGCCTCTGAGTCCTGACAACCTTGTGTCTTCCTCCTTCCCTCGAGCCTCTGAGTCCTGACAACCTTGTGTCTTCCTCCTTCCCTCGAGCCTCTGAGTCCTGACAACCCTGTGTCTTCCTCCTTCCCTCGAGCCTCTGAGTCCTGACAACCATGTGTCTTCCTCCTTCCCTCGAGCCTCTGAGTCCTGACAACCTTGTGTCTTCCTCCTTCCCTCGAGCCTCTGAGTCCTGACAACCCTGTGTCTTCCTCCTTCCCTCGAGCCTCTGAGTCCTGACAACCTTGTGTCTTCCTCCTTCCCTCGAGCCTCTGAGTCCTGACAACCCTGTGTCTTCCTCCTTCCCTCGAGCCTCTGAGTCCTGACAACCTTGTGTCTTCCTCCTTCCCTCGAGCCTCTGAGTCCTGACAACCTTGTGTCTTCCTCCTTCCCTCGAGCCTCTGAGTCCTGACAACCTTGTGTCTTCCTCCTTCCCTCGAGCCTCTGAGTCCTGACAACCTTGTGTCTTCCTCCTTCCCTCGAGCCTCTGAGTCCTGACAACCCTGTGTCTTCCTCCTTCCCTCGAGCCTCTGAGTCCTGACAACCCTGTGTCTTCCTCCTTCCCTCGAGCCTCTGAGTCCTGACAACCCTGTGTCTTCCTCCTTCCCTCGAGCCTCTGAGTCCTGACAACCTTGTGTCTTCCTCCTTCCCTCGAGCCTCTGAGTCCTGACAACCCTGTGTCTTCCTCCTTCCCTCGAGCCTCTGAGTCCTGACAACCTTGTGTCTTCCTCCTTCCCTCGAGCCTCTGAGTCCTGACAACCTTGTGTCTTCCTCCTTCCCTCGAGCCTCTGAGTCCTGACAACCTTGTGTCTTCCTCCTTCCCTCGAGCCTCTGAGTCCTGACAACCTTGTGTCTTCCTCCTTCCCTCGAGCCTCTGAGTCCTGACAACCCTGTGTCTTCCTCCTTCCCTCGAGCCTCTGAGTCCTGACAACCTTGTGTCTTCCTCCTTCCCTCGAGCCTCTGAGTCCTGACAACCTTGTGTCTTCCTCCTTCCCTCGAGCCTCTGAGTCCTGACAACCTTGTGTCTTCCTCCTTCCCTCGAGCCTCTGAGTCCTGACAACCCTGTGTCTTCCTCCTTCCCTCGAGCCTCTGAGTCCTGACAACCCTGTGTCTTCCTCCTTCCCTCGAGCCTCTGAGTCCTGACAACCTTGTGTCTTCCTCCTTCCCTCGAGCCTCTGAGTCCTGACAACCCTGTGTCTTCCTCCTTCCCTCGAGCCTCTGAGTCCTGACAACCTTGTGTCTTCCTCCTTCCCTCGAGCCTCTGAGTCCTGACAACCTTGTGTCTTCCTCCTTCCCTCGAGCCTCTGAGTCCTGACAACCTTGTGTCTTCCTCCTTCCCTCCCTCTTCCTCTTCCTTGCTTCCTTGTGTCTTCCTACTTCCCTCCCTCTTCCTCTTCCTTGCTTCCTTGTGTCTTCCTACTTCCCTCCCTCTTCCTCTTCCTTGCTTCCTTGTGTCTTCCTCCTTCCCTCCCTCTTCCTCTTCCTTGCTTCCTTGTGTCTTCCTACTTCCCTCCCTCTTCCTCTTCCTTGCTTCCTTGTGTCTTCCTACTTCCCTCCCTCTTCCTCTTCCTCTCTTCCTTGTGTCTTCCTCCTTCCCTCCCTCTCCCTCTTCCTTGCTTCCTTGTGTCTTCCTACTTCCCTCCCTCTCCCTCTTCCTTGCTTCCTTGTGTCTTCCTACTTCCCTCCCTCTCCCTCTTCCTTGCTTCCTTCCTCCACTCCTCTTGCACCTATTTTGTCCATTTCTCTTCTTCCTTCTTCTCCTGCCTCCTTGTTCTTCCCTCTTCTCTATTCCTGCTCTTCCACTTTCCCCTCTTCAGTCAGTGGAAAAATAGTGAGATTCCAGATGCTTTCGTGATTTGTCACATTATTCTTGATACTGTGTGTGCGCACCTAACTGTGGTTGATGGGGTGGTCATAGCTCCTGGCCCCGTATGTATGTAGGAGGCTGCCTCACACTATGAGTAAGGTTAAGGAGCAGCTGGTGTGGCTGGTGGATGAATGGGTGAGAGCGTGGAGACAGGCTGGGTCAGGGTTATCACTCCCGAGATAACACTACAGACATCGTCCTCTCCGTCACATCGCGGTCTTAAGTCTCCTCGTCATGTCTTAAGTCTCCTCGTCATGTCTTCCTCCGGCAGTGGAGACCAACCTTTACAAACTAATATTCTTGAAGAAAAATTCACAAAATGTCATGGTTTTTTTATTTACTTTCAATACTGGAAAACCAGTTACCTGGATGAATTAATATACTCCTCGTGTAACTGGTATTCCAAACGGGAGGAAAATTAAATTAGTGGTGTAGCTTGCCATAGCCACGTATGTGTCCGCTTCAGGGAGTGACATGTCCAGTGCTACTGGCCAACTGATTAAGTAAGTTTATTCAGGTATACACAAATACAGTTACATAGAATTATCATACATAGCAGCGTATGTGTAGAGAACCTAGGATAACCCAAAAAAGTCAGACAGTGACTTATTTCCATTGGGGTCCTTGATGGTTCAGTGGTCTAGGGCGTCTCGAGATTTTGACGGGCGTTTTGGATGGCCTGTTTAAATATCAGGGGTTCGATTCTAGGTCAGTGCAGTTTGCTATTTGCTTAAAAACACTTGTTCGTGGATATATATATATATATATATATATATATATATATATATATATATATATATATATATATATATATATATATATATATATTACGTTATGTTATATTTTGGTTTATCTAGCTTAGGGTAAGTTAAGTTTCTTCCAGGGTGGAATAGGTTAGTCTTGCTTAAAACCTACCTTATCTATATATCATTTCGTAAAATTAAAGTTAGCAGATGTGAAAAAAATGTTGAGAATAAACAAGAAGTTACCCATTAAAAATGAAACGCTTTCTTTGATACTAAAGAAAATGGTTTTGGAGGTAAACTTATCTGTATTAAAATGAAGGGCAACGCTTATTGCCATTGGGTTACTCTGGTCCTGTAAATTCTGATGCGACCCACAGAAGCCACGTACCTAATAATTGAATTAATCTATTGACCACGTAAGGTGATTACAACCTCTTAACAGCGTGACTGACATCAATACTGCAAACACCATAGTTACTAATCCTTGTAGATTAAGAGTGTAAACACGGAAGCACGTGGCTTTGTTTGTAAACACTCCCCCCCCCACGTGGTTATCATGGCAGCTTGCCTTCTCTACACATGAACCATGAATCAATCACATTAACATACCTACACGTCAAGCTTCATTAAGAATATCAAGTAGTCCTCTTGTGGAGTTGACTCTCCTTGAACCTTATCTCCGCTGATAAACACAGTTACGTCAGGATAAAGATTGAAGGATTTTGTAACGGACTCATTGGTGATGTGTTTTAAGTAGTCTATGGGAGTTTTGTTGAAAATGGTAGAAAATACCGACAAGTTGAAGATTAAGTCACGTATATAACGTGTCTTACCAACCTGTCGGTATTGTATGATATTTTAATATTTTATAGCAAGGTCTGTATAGTACATGGGGAATCACTCCGGAAAGTGACCAACAAGAAAATATTTCAGCATTGATAATAATTAATTACTTTGTCTTAAAGTCTATCAACTAGACGAGGGTCATTTAAGGCTTCGAGTAACCTAACTACCAGACACGAGTACTTTAATACCTAAAATAAGGACTCAAGTCTAGCAGGCCGGACTTGAGTCCTGGAGATGGGAAGTACAGTGTCTGCACTCTGAAGTAGCGGTGTTAAATGTTGCAGTTTTATAACTGTAGTGTAAAGCACCCTTCTGGCAAGACAGTGATGGAGTGAATGATGATGAAAGTTTTTCTTTTTCGGGTCACCCTGCCTTGGTGGGAGACGGCCGATGTCTTAATAAAAAAAAAATGATATATACACTGAAAGACAGACACTACTTAACTGGTTTATAAACCTTGGTAAAACATACACATTATTTAAAAAAAAAAAAATAAACACCAGGACAGATTAGAAACGTTTTCTAATCAAAATGTCGTAGTGTCTGCTCACGCGTTTTTCTCTGGCAGACCACTTAAGTGTATATAACACTACCGGTAGTGACTGGTGTATCAGATGACAGACACTTCATTTGGACAAGTGCAGCATCAGTGACTCTCGAAGACTGAGGACCCTCCAGTGACATTATCTCTAACGACGTCAAGCAGCTATCAGTGACGTCAGACAGACCAGGATTTACCCTCCTGAAGATCAACCTGAGGCCAGGATTAAAGAAAACCCAGGATATTTATCGCGTTACGTGATATAGAAAAAGTACCGAGTTTGTTTAAGAAAAGTTCGGAATCTGAAAGGAAGGTTCCTTGATGTTGGTGAGGGGCTCTTGATTTAGGGAATTGGATCTGTGCTCCAGTTCCCTGAATTAAGCCAGAGTGTCTTCCACATCCCCCCCCCCCCCAGGCGCTGTATAATCCTCCGCGTTCAGCGCTTATCCCTTGATTATAATAATAATTGGAATCAGAATTCGTTGAAGCATTTCAGTAGTTGGTTGTGGAACTGTAAATGTCTGTGACCGAGGCTGTTACAGTTCACAGCTAACTAACTCGTAGAGTTACAGTACCGAGGCTGTTACAGTTCACAGCTAACTAACTAGTAAAGTTACAGGACCGAGGCTGTTACAGTTCACAGCTAACTAACTCGTAGAGTTACAGTACCGAGGCTGTTACAGTTCACAGCTAACTAACTCGTAGAGTTACAGTACCGAGGCTGTTACAGTTCACAGCTAACTAACTCGTAGAGTTACAGTACCGAGGCTGTTACAGTTCACTGCTAACTAACTCGTAGAGTTACAGTACCGAGGCTGTTACAGTTCACAGCTAACTAACTCGTAGAGTTACAGTACCGAGGCTGTTACAGTTCACAGCTAACTAACTCGTAGAGTTACAGTACCGAGGCTGTTACAGTTCACAGCTAACTAACTCGTAAAGTTACAGTACCGAGGCTGTTACAGTTCACAGCTAACTAACTCGTAAAGTTACAGTACCGAGGCTGTTACAGTTCATAGCTAACTAACTCGTAAAGTTACAGTACCGAGGCTGTTACAATTTACAGCTAACTAACTCGTAAAGTTACAGTACCGAGGCTGTTACAATTCACAGCTAACTAACTCGTAAAGTTACAGTACCGAGGCTGTTACAGTTCACAGCTAACTAACTCGTAAAGTTACAGTACCGAGGCTGTTACAATTTACAGCTAACTAACTCGTAAAGTTACAGTACCGAGGCTGTTACAATTCACAGCTAACTAACTCGTAAAGTTACAGTACCGAGGCTGTTACAATTTACAGCTAACTAACTCGTAAAGTTACAGTACCGAGGCTGTTACAATTTACAGCTAACTAACTCGTAAAGTTACAGTACCGAGGCTGTTACAATTTACAGCCAACTAACTCGTAAAGTTACAGTACCGAGGCTGTTACAATTCAATGCTAACTAACTCGTAAAGTTACAGTACCCAGGCTGTTACAATTTACAGCCAACTAACTCGTAAAGTTACAGTACCGAGGCTGTTACAATTCAATGCTAACTAACTCGTAAAGTTACAGTACCGAGGCTGTTACAATTCACTGCTAACTAACTCGTAAAGTTACAGTACCGAGGATGTTACAATTCACAGCTAACTAACTCGTAAAGTTACAGTACCGAGGATGTTACAGTTCACAGCTAACTAACTCGTAAAGTTACAGTACCGAGGATGTTACAATTCACTGCTAACTAACTCGTAAAGTTACAGTACCGAGGATGTTACAATTCACAGCTAACTCGTAAAGTTACAGTACCGAGGATGTTACAATTCACAGCTAACTAGTAAAGTTACAGTACCGAGGCTGTTACAATTCACAGCTAACTCGTAAAGTTACAGTACCGAGGATGTTACAATTTACAGCTAAATAACTCGTAAAGTTACAGTACCAAGGCTGTTACAATTCACAGCTAACTCGTTAAGTTACAGTACCGAGGATGTTACAGTTCACTGCTAACTAACTCGTAAAGTTAAAGTACCGAGGCTGTTACAGTTCACAGCTAACTAACTCGTAAAGTTACAGTACCGAGGCTGTTACAATTTACAGCTAACTAACTCGTAAAGTTACAGTACCGAGGCTGTTACAATTCACAGCTAACTCGTTAAGTTACAGTACCGAGGATGTTACAGTTCACTGCTAACTAACTCGTAAAGTTACAGTACCGAGGCTGTTACAGTTCACAGCTAACTAACTCGTAAAGTTACAGTACCGAGGCTGTTACAGTTCACTGCTAACTAACTCGTAAAGTTACAGTACCGAGGCTGTTACAGTTCACAGCTAACTCGTTAAGTTACAGTACCGAGGATGTTACAGTTCACTGCTAACTAACTCGTAAAGTTACAGTACCGAGGCTGTTACAGTTCACAGCTAACTAACTCGTAAAGTTACAGTACCGAGGCTGTTACAGTTCACAGCTAACTAACTCGTAAAGTTACAGTACCGAGGCTGTTACAGTTCACAGCTAACTAACTCGTAAAGTTACAGTACCGAGGCTGTTACAGTTCACAGCTAACTAACTCGTAAAGTTACAGTACCGAGGCTGTTACAATTCACAGCTAACTAACTCGTAAAGTTACAGTACCGAGGCTGTTACAATTCACTGCTAACTAACTCGTAAAGTTACAGTACCGAGGCTGTTACAATTCACAGCTAACTAACTCGTAAAGTTACAGTACCGAGGCTGTTACAATTCACTGCTAACTAACTCGTAAAGTTACAGTACCGAGGCTGTTACAATTCACTGCTAACTAACTCGTAAAGTTACAGTACCGAGGCTGTTACAATTCACAGCTAACTAACTCGTAAAGTTACAGTACCGAGGCTGTTACAATTCACTGCTAACTAACTCGTAAAGTTACAGTACCGAGGATGTTACAATTCACAGCTAACTAACTCGTAAAGTTACAGTACCGAGGCTGTTACAATTCACTGCTAACTAACTCGTAAAGTTACAGTACCGAGGCTGTTACAATTCACTGCTAACTAACTCGTAAAGTTACAGTACCGAGGCTGTTACAATTCACAGCTAACTAACTCGTAAAGTTACAGTACCGAGGCTGTTACAATTCACTGCTAACTAACTCGTAAAGTTACAGTACCGAGGCTGTTACAATTCACAGCTAACTAACTCGTAAAGTTACAGTACCGAGGCTGTTACAGTTCACAGCTAACTAACTCGTAAAGTTACAGTACCGAGGCTGTTACAATTCACTGCTAACTAACTCGTAAAGTTACAGTACCGAGGCTGTTACAATTCACAGCTAACTAACTCGTAAAGTTACAGTACCGAGGCTGTTACAATTCACTGCTAACTAACTCGTAAAGTTACAGTACCGAGGATGTTACAATTCACAGCTAACTCGTAAAGTTACAGTACCGAGGCTGTTACAGTTCACTGCTAACTAACTCGTAAAGTTACAGTACCGAGGATGTTACAGTTCACTGCTAACTAACTCGTTAAGTTACAGTACCGAGGATGTTACAGTTCACTGCTAACTAACTCGTAAAGTTACAGTACCGAGGATGTTACAATTCACTGCTAACTAACTCGTAAAGTTACAGTACCGAGGATGTTACAGTTCACTGCTAACTAACTCGTTAAGTTACAGTACCGAGGATGTTACAGTTCACTGTTAACTTCTTACTCGATTCAGGCGTTAATATTTTTTATCCTTCTAATATTAGAGTAATAAAGAGTATTAGAGAGCATTAAAGAGTATTATAAAGTGCTAAAGAGTATTATAGAGCATTAAAGAGTATCATAGAGTATTAAAGAGTATTATAGAGTAATATAGTTTTATAAAGTATTATAGTGTATTATAGAGTTTTATAGAGTAATATAGAGTATTATAGGGTATTAAAGAGTTGTTATAGAGTATTATAGAGTATTAAAGAGTTGTTATATATTATTAAAGAGTTGTTATAGAGTATTATAGAGTAATATAGAGTATTAAAGAGTTGTTATAGAATATTATAGAGTAATATAGAGTATTAAAGAGTTGTTATAGAGTATTATAGAGTAATATAGAGTATTATAGAGTAATATAGAGTGTTATAGAGTATTAAAGAGTTGTTATAGAGTATTAAAGAGTTGTTATAGAGTATTATAGAGTAATATAGAGTATTATAGTGTATTATAGAGTATTAAAGAGTATAGAGAGAAATTTTGTGTTTTTTTTGTGTTCGATCTCACGTTATTATCACGTTTTTAATCGGGAAGCGCTAAACACCTCTGGGTGAGAGGGAATGGGAATTAATGAGGTTTGATCCAAGGAAGGGGACGGTAGCTCCCAGTTCTCTGTGCAGAGTCCTGTCATGTGTCACTCTGTGTAGAGCTAGAGCTTTGTCAAGTCATGTTTCACTGTATAGAGCTTTGTCAAGTCATGTTTCACTGTATAGAGCTTTGTCAAGTCATGTTTCACTGTATAGAGCTTTGTCAAGTCATGTTTCACTGTATAGAGCTTTGTCAAGTCATGTTTCACTGTATAGAGCTTTGTCAAGTCATGTTTCACTGTATAGAGCTTTGTCAAGTCATGTTTCACTGTATAGAGCTTTGTCAAGTCATGTTTCACTGTATAGAGCTTTGTCAAGTCATGTTTCACTGTATAGAGCTTTGTCAAGTCATGTTTCACTGTATAGAGCTTTGTCAAGTCATGTTTCACTGTATAGAGCTTTGTCAAGTCATGTTTCACTGTATAGAGCTTTGTCAAGTCATGTTTCACTGTATAGAGCTTTGTCAAGTCATGTTTCACTGTATAGAGCTTTGTCAAGTCATGTTTCACTGTATAGAGCTTTGTCAAGTCATGTTTCACTGTATAGAGCTTTGTCAAGTCATGTTTCACTGTATAGAGCTTTGTCAAGTCATGTTTCACTGTATAGAGCTTTGTCAAGTCATGTTTCACTGTATAGAGCTTTGTCAAGTCATGTTTCACTGTATAGAGCTTTGTCAAGTCATGTTTCACTGTATAGAGCTTTGTCAAGTCATGTTTCACTGTATAGAGCTTTGTCAAGTCATGTTTCACTGTATAGAGCTTTGTCAAGTCATGTTTCACTGTATAGAGCTTTGTCAAGTCATGTTTCACTGTATAGAGCTTTGTCAAGTCATGTTTCACTGTATAGAGCTTTGTCAAGTCATGTTTCACTGTATAGAGCTTTGTCAAGTCATGTTTCACTCTATATAGAGCGAAACATGACAACGCTTATTCCGCACCATGCTTCTCCCTGACCACGCTTGCGGGCCATCACGTCCCGTCGTACCATCGTTGCTCGAGGAAGCTGTGTAATGTATATGCAACAGGAGACTGACGGGCATAGGTTGCTAAAGCACTCAGCTCACACACTGAGGACCGTGGTTCGATCCCCGGTACGGCTGGAAACATTGGGGACGTGTTTCCTTAAGACACCTACTGTCCATGTTCACCTACCAGTAAGTAGGTACCTGGTGTGGGTTGCATCCTGGGGGACAAAATTAACCTAAGTTATTATTATTATTACTAATTATTATTATTATTATTATTTTTGGTACATGTGTCGGTCTGGAATTCTCGAAAAAAAATTTTGGTTTGAAAAAAATTTTTCCCATTTTTTTTTATATATTTTTTTATTTTTTAAAGTTGTGTTTTTAATACATATTTTATCCACACTAATTCTGAGTAAAATATATCATTGTTGGATTATTTAATATTGCCTTATGTATTAGTCTTTTTGTAAAGGATACTTAAACTCAAAATTCCGAATTTCTGTTATGCCTAGTCGAAATTTTTACTCTGTTTTAGTATAATTATAACCGGGTCATTCATACTGGCGTGTGATTCATGTGTAAGATTATCGTATCAGTCTTCCAGACATCTAACATCCTTACCACATGTGGTGCTATTAAATCCATGAGTATTTCAACTGTTTTGAAGAAATCTCTCTTTATGGTCCCCTGAAATCCCAAGATTTTGTTTCAGGTAATTTCTGCAAACTTTTCTTTCTGCGCTGCTGGCAGCTAAGTCGTCAGCAAATTCAAACTAGAATTAATTTGAGAGGTTTGTAATTGTGGTGAGCTTGTGGTTGAGGCGTTGTTGTTGTTGTTGTTGATGATGTTGTTGTTGTTGGAGCCTGAGTTGTGAAGTGTCCAGTGTGTCCAAGTTTGATCCAGTGGGAAGGATCAGCCAGGATAACTCACACTTTATGTAGGATCATTCTTCAGGTGATAGGTATAATGTTCGTCAGGAAACAGGATAAGTGTTTCCTGACGCGGGTCTTAGTCATATGACCCACAGCTGGAGATTTTGGTCATCTGACCGAGGCCTTCCACTGGCTTACCCCTCCACCACTTTAAAAGTTATGGATGTGATTATAAACCATTTAAGTGTATTCTGGAAGTGGTCAAGACCTGTCAACTTACACAGCAGTGATGGAACAACACTTCTCTCATCACTTACCACAGACTTCCAACTTTATAAGTCACTCACACATTTATAACACAAAATATCTGTAATGTAGATGCCTCCACTATGATGTTTTATTCGTCAGGAGCAGGACAAGTGTCTCCTGACACGGGTCTTAATCATATAGATGACCCATGGTATTATTACCTTTGCTCTAACCATTCCAAATTTATTATTAGCCTAGTTGCTTGAAGCTTGGCCCCTTCTGCAAGGAAATTTGTTAAGTAATTTAAATTCTTAGATATGTTAAGTAAGCTAGAATAATTTGCAGTTACGTATATTTTATCAAGTTTAGGTTAGATTAGTTTGTCATTTGTGGTGCGGGTTAAATATTTCGTCACTAAAAGTTTACATAACTCGATGTCATTCTTTTCCTTTGGAGTGGGAGACAAATCTTCAGTTGCGTCAGATGTCCTAATTTTTCCAGTGGCAAACTAAGAAGAGATGAGGCCTGAGCTTGCTACCATCTGCAGCTCATAAGACTGCCATCCCCACGAGCCCCTTCGAGGCGGGGTACATGGCAGACCAGAGGCCTAGCTTCTCCCTACGAGCCCCGTGAGGGCGGGGGATGTGGCTAGGCCTGGGGACAGTTGGTCCCAAAGATGAGGGGGTACTTGTACCTCCTCCCATGGGAGACTTAAGTCTCAAGACACTCCCCAGATAGGGAGCCAAGGCCGGGTCACCACTACTTGGAAACGACCCGGGCCGGGAGAATACCGGCGAATAATAAAAAAAAAAAACTAAGACATTATAATCTGAAAACTGCCGTCTCAAACTGTGTTATTACTCAGTAGCAAGACGTAACGTCAGCTGTTGAGTACAGTTACTACTCAGTAGCAAGACGTAACGTCAGCTGTTGAGTACAGTTACTACTCAGTAGCAAGACGTAACGTCAACTGTTGAGTACAGTTACTACTCAGTAGCAAGACGTAACGTCAACTGTTGAGTACAGTTACTACTCAGTAGCAAGACGTAACGTCAGCTGTTGAGTACAGTTACTACTCAGTAGCAAGACGTAACGTCAGCTGTTGAGTACAGTTACTACTCAGTAGCAAGACGTAACGTCAGCTGTTGAGTACAGTTATTACTCAGTAGCAAGACGTAACGTCAACTGTTGAGTACAGTTACTACTCAGTAGCAAGACGTAACGTCAGCTGTTGAGTACAGTTATTACTCAGTAGCAAGACGTAACGTCAACTGTTGAGTACAGTTATTACTCAGTAGCAAGACGTAACGTCAGCTGTTGAGTACAGTTATTACTCAGTAGCAAGACGTAACGTCAGCTGTTGAGTACAGTTACTACTCAGTAGCAAGACGTAACATCAACTGTTGAGTACAGTTACTACTCAGTAGCAAGACGTAACATCAACTGTTGAGTACAGTTACTACTCAGTAGCAAGACGTAACATCAACTGTTGAGTACAGTTACTACTCAGTAGCAAGACGTAACATCAACTGTTGAGTACAGTTACTACTCAGTAGCAAGACGTAACGTCAGCTGTTGAGTACAGTTACTACTCAGTAGCAAGACGTAACATCAACTGTTGAGTACAGTTACTACTCAGTAGCAAGACGTAACATCAACTGTTGAGTACAGTTACTACTCAGTAGCAAGACGTAACGTCAACTGTTGAGTACAGTTACTACTCAGTAGCAAGACGTAACATCAACTGTTGAGTACAGTTACTACTCAGTAGCAAGACGTAACGTCAACTGTTGAGTACAGTTATTACTCAGTAGCAAGACGTAACGTCAACTGTTGAGTACAGTTACTACTCAGTAGCAAGACGTAACGTCAACTGTTGAGTACAGTTATTACTCAGTAGCAAGACGTAACGTCAACTGTTGAGTACAGTTACTACTGAGTCAGTAGCAAGACGTAACGTCAACTGTTGAGTACAGTTATTACTCAGTAGCAAGACGTAACGTCAACTGTTGAGTACAGTTACTACTCAGTAGCAAGACGTAACATCAACTGTTGAGTACAGTTACTACTCAGTAGCAAGACGTAACGTCAACTGTTGAGTACAGTTACTACTCAGTAGCAAGACGTAACATCAACTGTTGAGTACAGTTACTACTCAGTAGCAAGACGTAACATCAACTGTTGAGTACAGTTACTACTCAGTAGCAAGACGTAACGTCACCTGTTGAGTACAGTTACTACTCAGTAGCAAGACGTAACATCAACTGTTGAGTACAGTTACTACTCAGTAGCAAGACGTAACATCAACTGTTGAGTACAGTTACTACTCAGTAGCAAGACGTAACATCAACTGTTGAGTACAGTTACTACTCAGTAGCAAGACGTAACATCAACTGTTGAGTACAGTTACTACTCAGTAGCAAGACGTAACATCAACTGTTGAGTACAGTTACTACTCAGTAGCAAGACGTAACGTCAACTGTTGAGTACAGTTACTACTCAGTAGCAAGACGTAACATCAACTGTTGAGTACAGTTACTACTCAGTAGCAAGACGTAACATCAACTGTTGAGTACAGTTACTACTCAGTAGCAAGACGTAACGTCAACTGTTGAGTACAGTTATTACTCAGTAGCAAGACGTAACGTCAACTGTTGAGTACAGTTACTACTCAGTAGCAAGACGTAACGTCAACTGTTGAGTACAGTTATTACTCAGTAGCAAGACGTAACGTCAACTGTTGAGTACAGTTACTACTGAGTCAGTAGCAAGACGTAACGTCAACTGTTGAGTACAGTTATTACTCAGTAGCAAGACGTAACGTCAACTGTTGAGTACAGTTACTACTCAGTAGCAAGACGTAACATCAACTGTTGAGTACAGTTACTACTCAGTAGCAAGACGTAACGTCAACTGTTGAGTACAGTTACTACTCAGTAGCAAGACGTAACATCAACTGTTGAGTACAGTTACTACTCAGTAGCAAGACGTAACATCAACTGTTGAGTACAGTTACTACTCAGTAGCAAGACGTAACGTCACCTGTTGAGTACAGTTACTACTCAGTAGCAAGACGTAACATCAACTGTTGAGTACAGTTACTTCTCAGTAGCAAGACGTAACATCAACTGTTGAGTACAGTTACTACTCAGTAGCAAGACGTAACATCAACTGTTGAGTACAGTTACTACTCAGTAGCAAGACGTAACATCAACTGTTGAGTACAGTTACTACTCAGTAGCAAGACGTAACATCAACTGTTGAGTACAGTTACTACTCAGTAGCAAGACGTAACGTCAACTGTTGAGTACAGTTACTACTCAGTAGCAAGACGTAACATCAACTGTTGAGTACAGTTACTACTCAGTAGCAAGACGTAACATCAACTGTTGAGTACAGTTACTACTCAGTAGCAAGACGTAACATCAACTGTTAAGTACAGTTACTACTCAGTAGCAAGACGTAACGTCAACTGTTGAGTACAGTTACTACTCAGTAGCAAGACGTAACATCAACTGTTGAGTACAGTTACTACTCAGTAGCAAGACGTAACATCAACTGTTGCGTACAGTTACTACTCAGTAGCAAGACGTAACATCAACTGTTGAGTACAGTTACTACTCAGTAGCAAGACGTAACGTCAACTGTTGAGTACAGTTACTACTCAGTAGCAAGACGTAACATCAACTGTTGAGTACAGTTACTACTCAGTAGCAAGACGTAACATCAACTGTTGAGTACAGTTACTACTCAGTAGCAAGACGTAACATCAACTGTTGAGTACAGTTACTACTCAGTAGCAAGACGTAACATCAACTGTTGAGTACAGTTACTACTCAGTAGCAAGACGTAACATCAACTGTTGAGTACAGTTACTACTCAGTAGCAAGACGTAACGTCAACTGTTGAGTACAGTTACTACTCAGTAGCAAGACGTAACATCAACTGTTGAGTACAGTTACTACTCAGTAGCAAGACGTAACATCAACTGTTGAGTACAGTTACTACTCAGTAGCAAGACGTAACATCAACTGTTGAGTACAGTTACTACTCAGTAGCAAGACGTAACATCAACTGTTGAGTACAGTTACTACTCAGTAGCAAGACGTAACGTCAACTCTTGAGTACAGTTACTACTCAGTAGCAAGACGTAACATCAACTGTTGAGTACAGTTACTACTCAGTAGCAAGACGTAACATCAACTGTTGAGTACAGTTACTACTCAGTAGCAAGACGTAACATCAACTGTTGAGTACAGTTACTACTCAGTAGCAAGACGTAACATCAACTGTTGAGTACAGTTACTACTCAGTAGCAAGACGTAACATCAACTGTTGAGTACAGTTACTACTCAGTAGCAAGACGTAACATCAACTGTTGAGTACAGTTACTACTCAGTAGCAAGACGTAACATCAACTGTTGAGTACAGTTACTACTCAGTAGCAAGACGTAACATCAACTGTTGAGTACAGTTACTACTCAGTAGCAAGACGTAACATCAACCGTTGAGTACAGTTACTACTCAGTAGGAAGACGTAACATCAACCGTTGAGTACAGTTACAGCTGAACATTTACGAAGGCACTTGCGCCAGCAGTGTTCACCCGGGAACTAAGGAATCCCGAGATGGCTTTTATATTTTGTCATCTTCAGGTGCGTTGATAATATATACTGCACACACGGACACCTGAATAATGTATCAACAAAACTTACAGGAACTCGTCAAGCCTCGCAGCTCTCACTATACAACTATAAAGCCATTTACACCAGCCAACGACAAAGGTATAACAAAGTGAGGTGTTTACAACACCTAGAGTGATTGAAACATTACTTCACCACAATAAAAGTTGCGTAACTTTCAATACACGGAACTCAAGGCTCTGTGAACTTAGAAAATTGCTAATCTTACATATAGTTTCAGCTTTTAGTCTGAAGATTCGTTCATTAAAGTCACCCCTTTCCATTGTATGCGCCCCAGTATCAGCTGTAGCCAAGAGAAGGACTGGTTCGTTTTAAAGACGAGCCATGCGTCGCTTCCACTCATTATTGAACTTATGACACAATAACTTAATCATCAGTAGTTTATGCATGACGTGGAGATCCCTCGTCGTGTCCTACACGGTGGGAGGAGGTTCTGTAAGCCTCTACCTGAGACCTGATCTGAGTGAATCTCAACTTGAAAGGTCTTGAAGACCAGGTTTGTGTTGTGTTTTAGGTCTTGAAGACCAGACCTGAGTTATACTATCTTTCAAGGATGCATCAAGGGTCTTCTGTTCTTTCTCTCTTCTATATATAGTCTGCCAGAGCTCTTATTTTTCACACAAAAGCTTTCGTTGTTATTTCGTTATGGTAAAAGTTTTGACCTCACTAGTAAAAGGCTTGTTTACAAAATGGTGCATCGTTAGCCTTTCATTCTAATGTTTATGATTCGATGGGAGGAATTTGAATCTTTCGGGAATATCCAAGATATTTTCTCTTTAAAAGTATGTTTAGCTTTCTAGGAAACTAGAAATTGTTCCTATGTTTGGGAATGATTGGGAAAGCATTGAGTGTTTGGTTTGCCAGCGTCACCACTGCTGCAGACAGTTAGCCGGTGTTTAGTGCAACAGCGTCACCACTGCTGCAGACAGTTAGCCGGTGTTTAGTGCAACAGCGTCACCACTACTGCAGACAGCTAGCCAGTGTTTAGTGCAACAGCGTCACCACTGCTGCAGACAGCTAGCCGGTGTTTAGTGCAACAGCGTCACCACTACTGCAGACAGCTAGCCAGTGTTTAGTGCAACAGCGTCACCACTGCTGCAGACAGCTAGCCAGTGTTTAGTGCAACAGCGTCACCACTGCTGCAGACAGCTAGCCGGTGTTTAGTGCAGCAGCGTCACCACTGCTGCAGACAGCTAGCCAGTGTTTAGTGCAGCAGCGTCACCACTGCTGCAGACAGCTAGCCAGTGTTTAGTGCAGCAGCGTCACCACTACTGCAGACAGCTAGCCGGTGTTTAGTGCAACAGCGTCACCACTGCTGCAGACAGCTAGCCAGTGTTTAGTGCAGCAGCGTCACCACTGCTGCAGACAGCTAGCCGGTGTTTAGTGCAGCAGCGTCACCACTACTGCAGACAGCTAGCCGGTGTTTAGTGCAGCAGCGTCACCACTACTGCAGACAGCTAGCCGGTGTTTAGTGCAGCAGCGTCACCACTACTGCAGACAGCTAGCCGGTGTTTAGTGCAGCAGCGTCACCACTACTGCAGACAGCTAGCCGGTGTTTAGTGCAACAGCGTCACCACTGCTGCAGACAGCTAGCCGGTGTTTAGTGCAACAGCGTCACCACTGCTGCAGACAGCTAGCCAGTGTGTAGTGCAGCAGCGTCACCACTGCTGCAGACAGCTACTCAGTGTGTAGTGCAGCAGCTTCACCACTGCTGCAGACAGCTAGCCAGTGTGTAGTGCAGCAGCTTCACCACTGCTGCAGACAGCTAGCCAGTGTGTAGTGCAACAGCTTCACCACTGCTGCAGACAGCTACTCAGTGTGTAGTGCAGCAGCTTCACCACTGCTGCAGACAGCTAGCCAGTGTGTAGTGCAGCAGCTTCACCACTGCTGCAGACAGCTAGCCAGTGTGTAGTGCAGCAGCTTCACCACTGCTGCAGACAGCTAGCCAGTGTGTAGTGCAGCAGCTTCACCACTGCTGCAGACAGCTAGCCAGTGTGTAGTGCAACAGCTTCACCACTGCTGCAGACAGCTACTCAGTGTTTAGTGCAGCAGCTTCACCACTGCTGCAGACAGCTAGCCAGTGTGTAGTGCAGCAGCTTCACCACTGCTGCAGACAGCTAGCCAGTGTGTAGTGCAGCAGCTTCACCACTGCTGCAGACAGCTAGCCAGTGTGTAGTGCAACAGCTTCACCACTGCTGCAGACAGCTACTCAGTGTTTAGTGCAACAGCGTCACTACTGCTGCAGACAGCTAGCCAGCTACTCCAGTCCAAAGCCTTCGGCATTAGCTAATGCGATGTACAACTTGTTCTTGAGGACGTCCTTGGAGTCGTAGGGGGGAAGAACGAGTTGGTTGAAGCAGGTGTGAGCCTGGGGCAGCATGTGAGTGTGTCCCCGCCAGCAGGAGATCTTAAATACCATCTCGCTCATGCCTCCTACGGGAATACGGTCGCTGCCGGTGGTGAAAAGCAGGAAGAGTTTCTGCTGCTCCACAGGCATCTCGCTAACCACCTCCCAGAATCCCCTGCAGGAAAGTCACTTCGCATTAGCTCCTCCTACAAGCAGTTTAACTACCGTATATTCCGGCATATAAGGCGCACGACAGAAGTGTCATAACTGTAATCAGTATTCATATTCAAGGGCTTATTACTCTCTTAAGCTAAAGCGTAACCCCAAGTTAACGACCCTGACCTTGAGCATATAAGGCGCAGGCTGATTTTCCAAGACTTTCTGTGTAAAGAAAAAGGCGCGCCTTATATGCCGAAAAATACGGTAGTTATAAGGTTTAAAGTATATATACTACACAATGTACCTAGACACTAACATCAAGAATAATGAAGAAGCAAACTTTCAGTGCATATATACCGAAAGATACACACTTCTTGGTATATATACACCGTCTTAGATCTAAATTTACTACCAGATACTAATATCTATGTTATAGAAGTTTATCCATATTCAGGGAAGACGCTTATTACGAGTATCGACGCTGATACAACTAGTGAAGTGAAATACGTCTACACTCAGGAAAATAATAGTTTACGTGTATCAACAAGAACAGTGTAGCGTAGTGATGAGGATCAACACTCGCTAACAACAAGAACAGTGTAGCGTAGTGATGAGGATCAACACTCGCTAACAACAAGAACAGTGTAGCGTAGTGATGAGGATCAACACTCGCTAACAACAAGAACAGTGTAGCGTAGTGATGAGGATCAACACTCGCTAACAACAAGAACAGTGTAGCGTAGTGATGAGGATCAACACTCGCTAACAACAAGAACAGTGTAGCGTAGTGATGAGGATCAACACTCGCTAACAACAAGAACAGTGTAGCGTAGTGATGAGGATCAACACTCGCTAACAACAAGAACAGTGTAGCGTAGTGATGAGGATCAACACTCGCTAACAACAAGAACAGTGTAGCGTAGTGATGAGGATCAACACTCGCTAACAACAAGAACAGTGTAGCGTAGTGATGAGGATCAACACTCGCTAAAATATCTTTATTTCAGACAACATTTGATTAATTCTTAATCAGAATTAATTAAGACTTATTCAGACTGTTAAGTTTGGTGGAGTTTAATCGTGGAATGATGACTTGTGTCCTTACTGGCTACTCGTTGGCTTGTCCCAGTTACCCTGGGATGATTGAAGCTTTGACCAAGTCACCCTGGGGTGATTAAAGGTTGTCCCAATCACCCTTGGGATGATTGAAGCTTATTACGTCAGTAGAGAAAGCAATTAGTTTCTATGTGATCTGTACACATATTAAGGGAACAAAATCTGGTTGTATGATTGGGTTGTGACATACTTTATGGTAGGGTTGTCATACTTTATGGTAGGGTTGTGACATACTTTATGGTAGGGTTGTCATACTTTATGGTAGGGTTGTGACATACTTTATGGTAGGGTTGTCACACTTTATGGTAGGGTTGTCATACTTTATGGTAGGGTTGTCATACTTTATGGTAGGGTTGTGACATACTTTATGGTAGGGTTGTCATACTTTATGGTAGGGTTGTGACATACTTTATGGTAGGGTTGTCATACTTTATGGTAGGGTTGTGACATACTTTATGGTAGGGTTGTCACACTTTATGGTAGGGTTGTGACATACTTTATGGTAGGGTTGTCATACTTTATGGTAGGGTTGTGACATACTTTATGGTAGGGTTGTCACACTTTATGGTAGGGTTGTCATACTTTATGGTAGGGTTGTCATACTTTATGGTAGGGTTGTGACATACTTTATGGTAGGGTTGTGACATACTTTATGGTAGGGTTGTCATACTTTATGGTAGGGTTGTCATACTTTATGGTAGGGTTGTCATACTTTATGGTAGGGTTGTCATACTTTATGGTAGGGTTGTCATACTTTATGGTAGGGTTGTGACATACTTTATGGTAGGGTTGTCATACTTTATGGTAGGGTTGTCATACTTTATGGTAGGGTTGTCATACTTTATGGTAGGGTGGTCCTCGGTGTAACCATCGTACTCGACCACTTTCTTCAACTCGTTGAGGTCCAGCTTGGGAGAGCCACATACTAACATCTCCACTTCCTCTGGACGCAACATCTGCAGGGCGAGGCAGGGAAATATTTAGTATGGCGCGATGGTGATGCTTATTGTGAGGCGAGGCCAGTCGTGTGATGGTGAGGTTCATGGCAATTATTATGGTAGTGTTATGGTGGGCAAGGTTGATGGTAGTGACTGGTTGTGGTGCGATGATGATTGTAATTCAATCTATATCAGCTTCACAGACTTCCTTTGAGCCTGATAAAGGGATCTTGATAAAATTAAACCTAGTCGCCAAAGTTTTTACTAAATTTGTAAGTATTTCGTTAATAATGTGATTTGCTTAGCTGACAAAAAAAATGTTGGGGCCCAGTTTATGAACGTATTATGTGTCTCTAATATTTTAGTTACCGCCTCAAGGATGGGTATGGGCGCATATAAAATAACTTTAGATCTATTAAGATCTATTAAAAATAGGAGAGAGAACTAACAATTAAGGCATTTGAGGCACAGACGGTGTGAAATCCCAGGTAAAACGCCCGGAACTGTTCATATATAGCAGTGTTGAGGATCCAGTCGAGGTAGAGGCGGACGAACTCTTCGCGATTTTCACAAGTTACCGGTAAAGTTTCTCCATTTTCTTTGAGGTTGAAGGTTCGTGGTTGACCAAATTCCTCCAGCGAAACCTGACAGTATACGAAAGTTGGTTTCTATACAGGTAATTTATATTTATGGAGCAATATAATGGCAAATGAGCTGCATCATTACATTTGTGAGATACTTGAAAGAAAATACGACATTGTATATTTCAGATCGTCATATGTAACGATCCTAAGTCAGCCTTCAACCTCTTTTTTAATAACAAAATATTACTAAATTAAGTTAGTTCTTACTTGAAAGCTGAGACACATGTCTTCCTCGACATCACCCTCGTACTTGAGTAACTCCTTGAGTCCATGTGCAACTTCCTGTCAGAAATATAATAAATATACTGAAGTCTTACGTCTGCCACGGATATTTTTTGGGGCAGTATAATTATTGATTACTAGACAGATTTTTCTTAACGGTTGAGTGACTGTCAACTACCATGACTGTCCAGGAGTAAACTAAGTTATTATATATCTTAAGAAGGCTTAATGTTCCCTGACAGTCAATGTTCATGATTCCTGTCTGCTCATTACCCGTCATTGTCTCAGTGAACTCTGACCTACAGAAGCTAGGCTTAAGGAAGCTAGACTACAGAAGCTAGGCTTAAGGAAGCTAGACTACAGAAGCTAGACTACAGAAGCTAGGCTTAAGGAAGCTAGACTACAGAAGCTAGGCTTAAAGAACCTAGACTTACAGAAGCTAGGCTTAAAGAAGCTAGACTACAGAAGCTAGGCTTAAAGAAGCTAGACTACAGAAGCTAGGCTTAAAGAAGCTAGACTACAGAAGCTAGGCTTAAAGAAGCTAGACTACAGAAGCTAGGCTTAAAGAAGCTAGACTACAGAAGCTAGGCTTAAAGAAGCTAGACTACAGAAGCTAGGCTTAAGGAAGCTAGACTACAGAAGCTAGGCTTAAGGAAGCTAGACTACAGAAGCTAGGCTTAAAGAAGCTAGACTACAGAAGCTAGGCTTAAAGAAGCTAGACTACAGAAGCTAGGCTTAAAGAAGCTAGACTACAGAAGCTAGGCTTAAAGAAGCTAGACTACAGAAGCTAGGCTTAAAGAAGCTAGACTACAGAAGCTAGACTACAGAAGCTAGGCTTAAAGAAGCTAGACTACAGAAGCTAGGCTTAAAGAAGCTAGACTACAGAAGCTAGGCTTAAAGAACCTAGACTTACAGAAGCTAGGCTTAAAGAAGCTAGACTACAGAAGCTAGGCTTAAAGAAGCTAGACTACAGAAGCTAGGCTTAAAGAAGCTAGACTACAGAAGCTAGGCTTAAAGAAGCTAGACTACAGAAGCTAGGCTTAAGGAAGCTAGACTACAGAAGCTAGGCTTAAAGAAGCTAGACTACAGAAGCTAGGCTTAAAGAAGCTAGACTACAGAAGCTAGGCTTAAAGAAGCTAGACTACAGAAGCTAGGCTTAAAGAAGCTAGACTACAGAAGCTAGGCTTAAAGAAGCTAGACTACAGAAGCTAGGCTTAAAGAAGCTAGACTACAGAAGCTAGGCTTAAAGAAGCTAGACTACAGAAGCTAGGCTTAAAGAAGCTAGACTACAGAAGCTAGGCTTAAAGAAGCTAGACTACAGAAGCTAGGCTTAAAGAAGCTAGACTACAGAAGCTAGGCTTGAAGAAGCTAGACTACAGAAGCTAGGCTTAAAGAAGCTAGACTACAGAAGCTAGGCTTAAGGAAGCTAGATTACAGAAGCTAGGCTTAAAGAAGCTAGACTACAGAAGCTAGGCTTAAAGAAGCTAGACTACAGAAGCTAGGCTTAAAGAACCTAGACTTACAGAAGCTAGGCTTAAAGAAGCTAGACTACAGAAGCTAGGCTTAAAGAAGCTAGAATACAGAAGCTAGGCTTAAGGAAGCTAGATTACAGAAGCTAGGCTTAAAGAAGCTAGACTACAGAAGCTAGGCTTAAAGAAGCTAGACTACAGAAGCTAGGCTTAAAGAAGCTAGACTACAGAAGCTAGGCTTAAAGAAGCTAGACTACAGAAGCTAGGCTTAAGGAAGCTAGACTACAGAAGCTAGGCTTAAAGAAGCTAGACTACAGAAGCTAGGCTTAAAGAAGCTAGACTACAGAAGCTAGGCTTAAAGAAGCTAGACTACAGAAGCTAGGCTTAAAGAAGCTAGACTACAGAAGCTAGGCTTAAAGAAGCTAGACTACAGAAGCTAGGCTTAAAGAAGCTAGACTACAGAAGCTAGGCTTAAAGAAGCTAGACTACAGAAGCTAGGCTTAAAGAAGCTAGACTACAGAAGCTAGGCTTAAAGAAGCTAGACTACAGAAGCTAGGCTTAAAGAAGCTAGACTACAGAAGCTAGGCTTAAAGAAGCTAGACTACAGAAGCTAGGCTTAAAGAAGCTAGACTACAGAAGCTAGGCTTAAAGAAGCTAGACTACAGAAGCTAGGCTTAAAGAAGCTAGACTACAGAAGCTAGGCTTAAAGAAGCTAGACTACAGAAGCTAGGCTTAAAGAAGCTAGACTACAGAAGCTAGGCTTAAAGAAGCTAGACTACAGAAGCTAGGCTTAAAGAAGCTAGACTACAGAAGCTAGGCTTAAAGAAGCTAGACTACAGAAGCTAGGCTTAAGGAAGCTAGATTACAGAAGCTAGGCTTAAAGAAGCTAGACTACAGAAGCTAGGCTTAAAGAAGCTAGACTACAGAAGCTAGGCTTAAAGAAGCTAGACTACAGAAGCTAGGCTTAAAGAAGCTAGACTACAGAAGATAGGCTTAAAGAAGCTAGACTACAGAAGCTAGGCTTAAGGAAGCTAGATTACAGAAGCTAGGCTTAAAGAAGCTAGACTACAGAAGCTAGGCTTAAAGAAGCTAGACTACAGAAGCTAGGCTTAAAGAAGCTAGACTACAGAAGCTAGGCTTAAAGAAGCTAGACTACAGAAGCTAGGCTTAAAGAAGCTAGACTACAGAAGCTAGGCTTAAAGAAGCTAGACTACAGAAGCTAGGCTTAAAGAAGCTAGACTACAGAAGCTAGGCTTAAAGAAGCTAGACTACAGAAGCTAGGCTTAAAGAAGCTAGACTACAGAAGCTAGGCTTAAAGAAGCTAGACTACAGAAGCTAGGCTTCCTACCACACTTCAGACACAGAATCACTAGGTAGTGGCGTCCTAAATTATTGATGCTCTCACTTGTGGAGAATTTAATAATGCAACAGGAGAAAGACCAACTTACCGGCATGATCTCACTGAGGTCGTCGAGTCCGGGAGCTTTGGCGATGCCCACGGCCATGTACTCGTAGGCGGGTACCACTGGTGGACTCAGCAGCTTCCTGAGGACACACACACGCCAGGTTGTTTACTCAAGACAGAGTACTGTGTTGTGTCGTCAGTCCTAAACACTTCAGTTTAAATCCCATTTTGCTGGGTTTGTAGATGAAATGTCGAAAAGTAAGGATGTGGGAGGTGAGTTATCGTTTTCAATCATGCGAGGGAATCGTGTAATAATGTTGGAATAATCACAGCCATAATACTGAGACTAGTACAGTTTGCAACAAGAAGAATTAGACATGTGCAACATCAGAGTATCTTTACTGTAGACGTTTCGCCATCCAGTGGCTTTATCAATACCCAGATGTTGCACATGTGTCTAATTTTTCATCTTGTCGGTATTGTATACCATAACTGCAAAGTTTACAACAAATTCACAAATCTGAAATGAAAACTAACCGACCTGATAATATTCCGGAATGAACCAAAATATTAACTTTGTTTACCTTTCATACATAAGTCTTGGTACCTTCCTAACATGCATGAGCAATTTTTATGAGTTCCCTGAGAGAACTCAAAGAAATACAGCCTTATCTTTTAAAGCGGTGGAGGGGTAAACCAGTGGAAGGCCTCTGTCAGATGACCAAAAGCTCCAGCTGCGGGCCATCATATAAACTAAACCCGCGTCAACAAATACTTGTCCTGTTTCCTGACGAACCTTACCTAACCTAACTCAGAGACGCTGTGTAGGACGCTAAGGACGCACCTGTAGCAGATGGCTGGGAAATGGACGTCCAGAATGATGGAGTTGTAGACAGCGAGACCCATGAGGACGCCTATAAGGTTGTACTCCCTGAGGTTGCCATCCTGGGCCAGGGAGAACCAGTAGAGACGCTTCGAAGGATGGTACACGAACATCTTGTTCTCTGGCTGTAGGATGAAGACCGTGTGTTGAAGGTATACTTTCTCTCTCCATATCCATCTGTCTATCTATCTATCAATCTATCCATCTCTCCACGTGACTATCCCCAATCTCTTCACCATCATCCTTTCATTCCTAGATTCATCCCTCGTCTTTCTTCCTCTATCCTCCATCCCCCTTGCTCCCTCCTCCCGCCATGTCTCTCTCTACTTCCTCTCTTCCCCTCCCTCCCTCACCTTGAAGATCTGCTTAATGAGAAGCATGAACCACTCCTTCGTAAGACCGCCCATGTCCAGGCCGGGTTCTCCCTCGAAGGACACTTTCAACTTCTTCTTGAGATCTCGCTTCTTCGCCGCAATCTGTGAACACGTTGTGGACCCGTTAAGGCCATGTTCCGAACACGCTATGACACGACAGATATACCTCATGACACCCCCTTCCACTCCACCCTCCATTATTTAGAGGTTCATCAGTGTGACTCCCCCACAGCATCACACTAACCTCCTTGAGAGAGTCTTCCACCAGGTGGTTCCTCCGGACGTTGATGTTGAGGAAGAAGATGTCAATCTGGGGAGGTTGATGTCTTGCCACTTTGTCGACCAGAGAGCGGCGAGCTGTCAGGATCATCTGTTGCTCCGCATCCTGTGGGAAACAGTGAGGGAGAGAGAGTAGGAGGCGAAGGAGAGACAGTACACAGCGAGGTGGGGGATGTGGAATTTGTCAGTTACTGAGTGTCCAGAATTTCTACCATAACCAGCATTAAACTCTGAACACACTTGTGGAAAATTACATTTACCTGGATGTATCTTATTAGATACATACAAGTAAATGGTAACAAAGATAATTATTATTTATCAAAGTTACAGAGACAAGTAGGAATTTTTAGGACACCTAAGTCGCAATAAATGTCCCCCTTCGATACCTACCATCTATCTCTTCACAAGTTACTCTAGATCTATTAATTGCAAATGAAATGTACATCACGAGGAATTCTGGTAAATTTAATATAAATTTGTGGACTGTATATTAAAATTAAAAAATGATTACATATACACATTTATATAACAGAAGGAGAATTTATAATCATAACACTCACCAATTAGTCTGGAGATTACTGTGTGTCATGTACAGAAACCCCCTCTAACTAAATTTATGATGATAATACTGGCCAGAATTACAAACATAATTTAGATAGCTTATTTGAGGTTCCTGGAGCTGTCCTGTCCATCTTCTTAATGCTCAAATTATGCAGGACTGCATATCCAACAATTTTGGCTCCTATTTGAGAGGTTTTAAGCCCAATATAACCCCTAGAGCGACGAAAATTAAGCACATTACATTAGAGTGCCTGTAACACATTCAAAAAGCAATGGCGTCTCTCCCCTGCTCCTCAGCGCAGGCGCAGAGCTTCCCTCTCCATTCTCTTTTTCATTTACAAATTAATTTTTATCAAATACAATGTAGGCCATCAATTTACATATAAAATACACTGTATTTTTGGAGAATATACAATATTTTCCTCAGCACTACTAAACATCAAGATCTCTCATGATCACTGGCAGTGTTGATGGACACACATATGAAGCTCGAAAAATCTTTTTCGTGCATTTGAACAAGAAACAGAAGAAGAACTGTCTTTTGGAACCATACGTGAGTGAAGAAGTGAGGAGAGGGGGCGGGGGAGCGTCTTCCAAGCACACACGATTCATTTATGTAGAAAAATAACGTTTTAAGTCTATAAATGAATCAGTCAGAGAAAAATGAGATTTCTAAGACCCTCTTTCATTCCCAGATTAAACGAGTCAAGACCCACCTTGGTGGAGAGGATGGTAGAGTACTAGCAGAAGGCACCTAGGACCCACCTTGGTGGAGAGGATGGTAGAGTACTAGCAGAAGGCACCTAGGACCCACCTTGGTGGAGAGGATGGTAGAGTACTAGCAGAAGGCACATAGGACCCACCTTGGTGGAGAGGATGGTAGAGTACTAGCAGAAGGCACCTAGGACCCACCTTGGTGGAGAGGATGGTAGAGTACTAGCAGAAGGCACCTAGGACCCACCTTGGTGGAGAGGATGGTAGAGTACTAGCAGAAGGCACCTAGGACCCACCTTGGTGAGAATGTGTCTCTTAGCCACGATGGAGAGGATGAAGGGGTACTGACAAAAGGAGAAGGAGTCAGGTCTCTCAGGAACTTGCCAGGTTCGATACTCAGCCATGAGATCGAGGTGGTCGAGTGCATGGTTGTAGAACTCAGAGTAATGGAGCAGTGGTGTCTGTGATGATGTGTTGCTGGCGTCTGTTCCAACACCAGAGTCGCCAGTGAGTGGTACACACAACATTTACTTATTCTTTCTAATTTATTTGAGCTCAATGACCCACACTGATTTAATGCATCATAAAATACAGTATAATATAATATAAACTTTGGGCGCTGCTTGGCCTAAACGAATTTAGAGAATTTTTTTCGAGAATCACAAAATGCACATATCACGGAGTAAATTTTTAGCAAGAGTACCCATCCTGGGTGATCTTTTAGATAGAGTACAACTCTTGGAGTGTGTGATGAACCAGAGTAGGCGTGTTGGTACTCACAGAGGATAGCGAGGACCTTGGTAGCTGTGGGGATCCACCACTTGCTCTTACTCAAAGGAGGAAGTGATCGATCTGGAGGAGGGAACTGCCGCACCGTCAGGAACTGAATGATGATCCCTACCATCATCCTGAGACGCGACACCTCTAGTCTGTGGGGAGACACACACAGGCTTCCTCAAACAACTGAGTATGTAAATAAAACAATACGTAATCCCCAGCATTTTTTTTTTTCGTTCCACCAGAGACTTGATCAGTTGATGAAATCCCAAGTGGAATGGACGGACCCACACACTGTTTGATAAACATGATTGTTGGTATGTAATACCACTGGTACAGAATCAATTAAGAGGCTTGATAATTCTATTAACCCCGTGTTAGACCCACTCGAACCCAACCCCACTCCAGCATGTATTTATCAACTTGTCGGTATTGTAGACCGACACGTCATGGTCTGATAAATTAGACACAAGTGCAACACTTGGGTATCTTTACTGAGGAAACGTTTCGCCACACAGTGGCTTCATCAGTCCTATACAAAGAAGAATGGTGAAGATCAGAAGGAGTTTGGGGTAATCAGTCCCTCAGCCTGGAGTCGATGTAATTAGTCCATCAATCTTGAGAAGAATACAGAATATGCTCGAAGAAGCGACTTATATACTGTAGAAGGTGAGGTGAAGCAGTCGTAAGTGACATCACAGTGGACAAATCCACACGTGGAAGTAGGTCATGACTACAGGTTAGCAAGTGAAGAATTCCCTGTGTCAAGATCCCAAAATGTTACTGTGTCTGACGGGAATATAGATAAATGGTCCAGAGAATCGACAAGTTGATAAATTAGACACGTCTTGCACATGTGTCTAATTTATCAACTTGTCGGTTCTCTGAACCATTTATCTACATACAAGTCATGGTCTGAAAAGTGGCAGATGCACTTCAGTGCGGACAAGTGTAAAGTCAGAGTGCTAGGGAACGAAAATAACCCTCCTAGTTGCTGAGGAAAATTATTATTATTATAATCAAGGGGAAGCGCTAAACCCGTAGGATTATACAGCGCCTGGGGGATGTGGAAGACATTCAGGCTTAATTCGGGGAACTGGAGCACAGATCCAATTCCCTAAATCAAGAGCCCCTCACCAACATCAAGGAACCTTCCTTGAGGGGAAATGAATTATTATTATTATTATTAAAGATTCGCCGGTATTCTCCCGGCCCGGGCCTTTTCCAAGTGGTGGCCCGGCCTTGGCTCCCTCTTGGGAGTGTCTGAGACCTAAGTCTCTCATGGGAGGAGGCACAAGTACCTCATCTTTGGGATCAACTGTCCCCAGGCCTAGTCACAAGCTAGGCCTCTACGGTCTGCCATCCCCGCCCCAAGGGGGCAAATGGGAATGACAGTCTTATGAGCTAAAGGCTCGGGCTCAGGCACCTACCTTCCGTGAGGGGAAATGAAAGAGAGGAACTGAGCACATAAACACCTACTGAGGTATCTAAGGTAGTGTGACTGAGAAAGGATAACGGGTTTAAAAAACCGACAAGTTGATAAAGACACATGGGTGACTATTCTGGAAATGTTTCGTCTGAATAAAGATTCACAAGTGTTATGCAAATGTTGCACGAGTGCTGCACGAGTGTTGCACGAGTGCTGCACGAGTGTTGCACAAGTGCTGCACGAGTGTTGCACAAGTGCTGCACGAGTGCCTTATTTATCGTCTCTGAGGAAGTTACAGAAGACCTTGAAAAATAAAAATGCAGCTGTTGGTAATTCATCGAGAGAACTTGAACAGTCCCTCTCAAAACACCAAACCAGGTCCGAGACGCGTCCTACTCACGTTCTGAACCAGTGAACGAGGAGCTGGTGGTCACCGTTGGTGAGGGAAGTGATGTTTCTGAGGACGTGGGCGAGGACTGTGTATGATGACTGTGTGAGGAATACTGGTGTCTGGATGATGACGAAGAGCGCCCTCACGCGGTCCTTGCTGAAGAGGTGAGGACGCTCCTGCAGCAGGGCGTTGATCACAGCCTTCAGGAAGTGTTTGTGGACCACTGACGGCTGCAGGACGAACCATCCCCAGCAGGAGCAGAGGGAATTACACTTTCAGTATTTAAAAAATGTACTGCTTTCTAACTTAGATACTTTATTGACAGTACTACCATCTTAAATACCTTATTGAAAGTACTACCATTTACAAGCTGAGGATACTCCTACGGTACTTAAAGAAATTCATGCACACGTTACAGTTGCTACTACACACACATACAAAGCTGTGACTCCCTCCCCCATACAGGTGAGTACACTGACCATCTCTCTCACAGAGTCGTGGACAGTATATATAAGTTCCATCTTGAGACCAGGATCGTCAACACGCGCCCCATCGTAGTCTGGGTCCCGCTGGAACAATCGTAATAAACGAAGTAAATAAAAAAATATTTATTAAGAGACAAAACTAACAGTTTCGTGCTGCTCCTGTACCACAGGTACAGTACCTGTGCCACAGTAGGTAGGTACCTCAGTACCTGTGGTACCTACCTACCAGATACCACTACATTTGGTACAGTAGTATCTGGAATGAATCTCCATTAAATTATATTCCGGTTAAAATCTACAATAGAGAAAAAATCTTATAAATCAGAAATATTATATTGAGTAATTTTATGTTAATTAATAAAATAGGCCAGTGAAAAATAATTAAATAATTTATTAAAATCAATGAACTTCAGATTTTCACTCAAATGTTATGGAAGCCTCGGCAATGAAGGAGACTGGAAGCCTCGGCAATGAAGGAGACTGGAAGCCTCGGCAATGAAGGAGACTGGAAGCCTCGGCAATGAAGGAGACTGGAAGCCTCGGCAATGAAGGAGACTGGAAGCCTCAGTAATAACGAAAACTGGAATCCTCAGTAATAAAAGAGACTGGAAGCCTCAGTAATAAAGGAGACTGGATGCCTCAGTAATAAAGGAGACTGGATGCCTCAGTAATAAAGGACCTGGAAGCCTCAGTAATAAAGAAGACTGAAAACTTGAGTAACAAAGCAACTCGGGTATTACCTTGAAGGTGGCACAGATACTGGCGTAGGAATCGAAAGTATCAAAGTAGAATTTCTTCATATCAGAGTAAGACTTACTCTCCTTGGCCTTCCTCACTTCCTGCCTGTAACAACACACAATGTTTGGTTTTAGTTGAAGACAGCCTAATATACCTGTAACTGCACACTCACACACACAGGAGCTATGAATCGACCCCTGCAACTACAACTAGGTGAGACACACACACACACATAAGCCTATCCACACACATTACTCACATAGTCACATTAGCATGCGTGTAACTGCACATAAACATATACCTACACATACGTATCCAGACACATTACTCACATAAAGTCTTCCCGTCGTGTCGTCCTGGCAGGGTAGACGGGACGCTGGTAACTTGAAGAGGAATCACTCGTTCTTAAAGGTATTCTCTCCTCGCTCCTGGCGGACCTGAGACAGCCAGATCCTCTCCGTGACGACGACACACTACCCCTCCTGCTGTTCACCTCCTGTACACCAACAAAACTCACTTACAACTTGTACACGTGAAATAAGTTAGGTAAGGTTTGTCAGGAAACAGGACAAGTGTTTCCTGACGCGGGTCTTAGTCATGTGATGACCAACAGCTGGAGCTTTTGGTCATCTGACCAAGGACTTCCGCTGGCTTACCCCTCCATCCCTGACACCTGGGTGTCAGTGGACTGATGTGGGTCGCATCTTGGGACAAAATTGACCTAATCTATTTAATATTGTGTAATTTACATAATAAAATTCCGTCAACTGAAGTAAATATTGCCTTTATCATTATTATTATCAGTTTTAGTATTAGTCAAGGACACCAGAGTAAACAAGTCACTGGTCTGACTTTATCAAGTCACTTGGTCTGACTTTATCAAGTCACTTGGTCTGACTTTATCAAGTCACTTGGTCTGACTTTATCAAGTCACTTGGTCTGACTTTATCAAGTCACTTGGTCTGACTTTATCAAGTCACTTGGTCTGACTTTATCAAGTCAGTCTGACTTTATCAAGTCACTGGTCTGACTTTATCAAGTCACTTGGTCTGACTTTATCAAGTCACTGGTCTGACTTTATCAAGTCACTTGGTCTGACTTTATCAAGTCACTGGTCTGACTTTATCAAGTCACTTGGTCTGACTTTATCAAGTCACTGGTCTGACTTTATCAAGTCACTGGTCTGACTTTATCAAGTCACTGGTCTGACTTTATCAAGTCACTTGGTCTGACTTTATCAAGTCACTTGGTCTGACTTTATCAAGTCACTTGGTCTGACTTTATCAAGTCACTGGTCTGACTTTATCAAGTCACTTGGTCTGACTTTATCAAGTCACTTGGTCTGACTTTATCAAGTCACTGGTCTGACTTTATCAAGTCACTTGGTCTGACTTTATCAAGTCACTTGGTCTGACTTTATCAAGTCACTTGGTCTGACTTTATCTGGGTTATCCTGCTGGGTAATTTACATATGTTACTATGCACAGCAACCACGGGGGGGGAGTTCAATATTAGTTCTGACTTTCATGTTGCAATCAATATATCATCAGGACGTCCAAAACGTTCTCCTGAACTAATCTGTTTACTTCCTGCACATTTCTGCAACATTGCAAGCTCCTGATGATGTGTTGATTGCAACACGAAAGGCCTAGAGATAATATTCAACTCCCCCTGTGGTTGTTTTTACATCTTGTATCGCTTGTTCGTAATTATTGCATGTTACTGTGTCACAGACCTGGCCGTGGGGGCGTCGACCCCCAAAACCCTCTCTAGGTATACCTGGACCTAAATAAACTCATTAAAGGTTGACTCACGAAATCGTAATGACACGATTGTAAACAAACCCAGTGCAAACAAAGCCGGTCAGGAGTTTTATGAGTCTCTGACCGCGGGTTCTATTCCCACCCGTGGTATGATTTATTAAAGGTTCAAAGAAAACGTGATATCACTTGATACATCCTCTCACGGCTACAACAAGAAGGGTAGACTTACCTGTCTTCTGATAGGTGGTAGGGAGCTGCCTGAACCAACTCTGAAGGCCGTGGAGTCGTTAATGGGTGCCAGGATACCACCACTGAGTGTCTGACATGTCTCCCAGTCCTCTGTGACCGCCCCACCACCACTGCTGCTGCTGCTACTGCTGCTGCTGCTGATATAATTGCTACTGCTACTGCTGCTGCTGCTGTTGCTAGTGCTGTTGTTGTTGTTGGAGCTACCGTGGAAGTTGAATCCTCCAAAACGACTGATCATGAAGTTACCCAGACCTCCAAATCTGGATCTGTTCTCCACTTCCTGTTATAAATTAAGATCTTCTTATCAGTGTTCTGAAACATATTTAACATTTTTTCAGAATCTGAAATTGGTCAGTAATCATTATTAAATATGATCTAATCAGACACATATTGCTTCAGTATATACGTAGAATAATCTACACAGTATTATTAGATGTAGTACTGTACGTACGTCACGAGTTACGTCAGGTTTCCTGACGCGGATCTTAGTTATATGATGACCCAAGTGTTGCACAAGTGTTTAATTTATCAACTTGTCGGGTTTCTAAAATGACATGTTGATTATATTACACGACAAGTGCCCGTAGAGCGTAAAGGAACTCTGGCGCTTCCTTAGCGAGTTTAGACGTACTCTGAAGCTCGCGTAGCGTGTGTAGAGGAACTCTGGCGCTTCCTTAGCGAGTTTAGACGTACTCTGAAGCTCGCGTAGCGTGTGTAGAGGAACTCTGGCGCTTCCTTAGTGAGTTTAGACGTACTCTGAAGCTCGCGTAGCGTGTGTAGAGGAACTCTGGCGCTTCCTTAGTGAGTTTAGACGTACTCTGAAGCTCGCGTAGCGTGTGTAGAGGAACTCTGGCGCTTCCTTAGCAAGTTTAGACGTACTCTGAAGCTCGCGTAGCGTGTGTAGAGGAACTCTGGTGCTTCCTTAGCGAGTTTAGACGTACTCTGAAGCTCGCGTAGCGTGTGTAGAGGAACTCTGGCGTTTCCTTAGTGAGTTTAGACGTACTCTGAAGCTCGCGTAGCGTGCGTAGAGGAACTCTGGCGCGTTCTTAGCGAGTTTAGACGTACTCTGAAGCTCGCGTACCGTGTATAGAGGAACTCTGGCGTTTCCATAGCGAGTTTAGACGTACTCTGAAGCTCGCGTAGCGTGTGTAGAGGAACTCTGGCGCTTCCATAGCGAGTTTAGACGTACTCTGAAGCTCGCGTAGCGTGTGTAGAGGAACTCTGGCGCTTCCTTAGCAAGTTTAGACGTACTCTGAAGCTCGCGTACCGTGTATAGAGGAACTCTGGCGTTTCCATAGCGAATTTAGACGTACTCTGAAGCTCGCGTACCGTGTATAGAGGAACTCTGGCGTTTCCATAGCGAGTTTAGACGTACTCTGAAGCTCGCGTACCGTGTATAGAGGAACTCTGGCGTTTCCATAGCGAGTTTAGACGTACTCTGAAGCTTGCGTAGCGTGTGTAGAGGAACTCTGGGGCTTACATAGCGAGTTTAGACGTACTCTGAAGCTCGCGTAGCGTGTATAGAGGAACTCTGGAGCTCTAACAACGTTTTTAGATGTACTCTGAAGCTCCCGTAGCCTGTACGGATTTACTCTGGAATTGACATAGCGTGGGTAGGGGTACTCTGAAGTGAACGTAGCGTGTACGGATGTACTCTGGAATTGGCATAGCGTGTGTAGTTGTACTCTGAAGCTTCCGTTGCGTGTGTGGAGGTACTCTGGAACTGACATAGCGTGTGTAGTGGTACTGAAAGCAACCTTCAGCTATGTCATCGATCTCCCCCCCCCCCTTTCAATAGTCTGGGAGACCATCGACGAGAGGTAAGGAAGAGGAGGAGGAGGAGGAGGAGACGACAAGGAAGAGAAGGGACAAGGGAGGAGGAGGAGGAGACGACAAGGAAGAGAAGGGACAAGGGAGGAGGACTGTCCTTGCTGGTACAAGTACATAAAAATGTTTGTTCTTGTTCTGTCTCTAGTTCTCTCTCTCTCTCTCTCTCTCTCTCTCTCTCTCTCTCTCTCTCTCTCTCTCTCTCTCTCTCTCTCTCTCTCTCTCTCTCTCTCTCTCTCTCTCTCTCTCTCTCACTCTCTCTACCATACTGTCCGTGCATCTCTCTCTTTCATTTGTTCATCGTTTTCTATCATATTTTCCTGTACATGCCTTGTTCTTCTTCTGTTCTTTATTCTTGTTCATTTGCCTGTTAATGCATTTGTTCATGTTAACCTTGTACGTAGCTCATGTTAATATGTGTTTGGTCTGTGTTGACCTCTGAAGATCATGTTAGTGCGTCCTGTCTATGTTAACTTTCGCAGCGCTGTATAGCCCTTGTGGTTTAGCGCTTCTTTTTGATAATAATAATAATAATAATATGTTAACTTTGTCTGTTGTTGATGTTACTTACCAAAAAATAATATATTCAGTGTTCAATAACACGTACAAAGTACCAGGAACTAGTGTCACCACTGAGTCGTCCTTACGCAGTGCGGATTACTTGGTCTATCTGGAGGGTCTTCCGGGGGTCAGCGCCCCCGCGGCCCGGTCCGTGACCAGGCCTCGTGGGGGATCAGGGCCTAATCAACCAGGCTGTTACTGTTGGTCGCACGCAAATCGACGTACGAACCACAGCCCAGCTGGTCAGGTGCTGACTAGGTAGCTGTCCAGCTCCCTCTTGAAGGCAGCCAGGGGTCTTGAAGGCAGCCAGGGGTCTTGAAGGCAGCTAGGGGTCTTGAAGGCAGCCAGGGGTCTTGAAGGCAGCTAGGGGTCTTGAAGGCAGGAAGGGGTCTTGAAGGCAGGAAGGGGTCTTGAAGGCAGGAAGGGGTCTTGAAGGCAGGAAGGGGTCTTGATGGCAGGAAGGGGTCTTGAAGGCAGGAAGGGGTCTTGAAGGCAGGAAGGGGTCTTGAAGGCAGGAAGGGGTCTTGATGGCAGGAAGGGGTCTTGAAGGCAGCCAGGGGTCTTGATGGCAGGAAGGGGTCTTGAAGGCAGGAAGGGGTCTTGAAGGCAGGAAGGGGTCTTGAAGGCAGGAAGGGGTCTTGAAGGCAGGAAGGGGTCTTGAAGGCAGGAAGGGGTCTTGAAGGCAGGAAGGGGTCTTGAAGGCAGGAAGGGGTCTTGATGGCAGGAAGGGGTCTTGAAGGCAGGAAGGGGTCTTGAAGGCAGGAAGGGGTCTTGAAGGCAGGAAGGGGTCTTGAAGGCAGGAAGGGGTCTTGATGGCAGGAAGGGGTCTTGAAGGCAGCCAGGGGTCTTGATGGCAGGAAGGGGTCTTGAAGGCAGGAAGGGGTCTTGAAGGCAGCCAGGGGTCTTGATGGCAGGAAGGGGTCTTGAAGGCAGGAAGGGGTCTTGAAGGCAGCCAGGGGTCTTGATGGCAGGAAGGGGTCTTGAAGGCAGCCAGGGGTCTTGAAGGCAGGAAGGGGTCTTGAAGGCAGGAAGGGGTCTTGAAGGCAGCCAGGGGTCTTGAAGGCAGGAAGGGGTCTTGAAGGCAGCCAGGGGTCTTGAAGGCAGGAAGGGGTCTTGAAGGCAGCCAGGGGTCTTGATGGCAGGAAGGGGTCTTGAAGACAGCCAGGGGTCTTGAAGGCAGGAAGGGGTCTTGAAGGCAGGAAGGGGTCTTGAAGGCAGCCAGGGGTCTTGAAGGCAGGAAGGGGTCTTGAAGGCAGCCAGGGGTCTTGAAGGCAGGAAGGGGTCTTGAAGGCAGCCAGGGGTCTTGAAGGCAGGAAGGGGTCTTGAAGGCAGGAAGGGGTCTTGAAGGCAGCCAGGGGTCTTGATGGCAGGAAGGGGTCTTGAAGGCAGCCAGGGGTCTTGAAGGCAGGAAGGGGTCTTGAAGGCAGGAAGGGGTCTTGAAGGCAGCCAGGGGTCTTGAAGGCAGGAAGGGGTCTTGAAGGCAGCCAGGGGTCTTGAAGGCAGCCAGGGCAGCCTGGTGGGAGGGTGTCGAACCGAGGAACGTCAATTGTGTTGTATAAAAGGTCTTGTTTCTTTTTCCCACAACTAGATTATGGACTGGTGGCTGTTGTTAGTGATGAAAATATGTGAGTCCATCCTGGGTCACCTTCATGATTCACTTATACATCACAGTGATCAACGCTACATGCGTGGAGACGAGTATGTGGCGTTGTTCACTGTGTGTGTGTGTGTGTGTATGTGTGTGTTTGTTTGTGTGTGTGTGTGTGTGTGTGTGTGTGTGTGTGTGTGTGTGTGTGTGTGTGTGTGTGTGTGTGTGTGTGTGTGTGTGTGTTTGTGTGTGTGTGTTTGTGTGTGTGTGTGTGTTTGCTCGTATGTGTGTGTATATGTGCTCACCTATTTGTGCTTGCAGGGATCGGGGCATAGCTCCTGGCCTCGCCTCTTCGCTGGTCGCTGCTAGGTCCAATCTCTCCCTGCACCTCATACCTCTTCTTAAAGCTATGTATGGATCCTGCCTCCACTACATCACTCTCCAGACTATTCCACTTCCTGACAACTCTATGGCTAGAGAAATACTTCCTAACATTCCTGTGACTCATCTGAGTCTTCAACTTCCAACTGTGATCCTTTGTTGCTGTGTCCCATCTCTGGAGCATCCTATCCACTTTGTCAATTCCTCCCAGTATTTTATACGTCGTTATCATGTCCCCTCTACCCCTCGTGTCCTCCAGTGTTGTCAGGTTAAGTTCCCTTAACCTCTCGTAGGACATACCCCTCGGCTCCGGGGATAGTCTTGTTGCAAACCTTTGCACTTTCTCTAATTTCTTGATGTGCTTAACCAGGTGTGGGCTCTATACTGGTGCTGCATACTCCAATATGGGCCTGACCTACACGATGTACAGTGTCGTGAATGACTCCTTACTTAAATGTCGGAATGCTATTCTTAGGTTTGCCAGGCGCCCATATGCTGCAGCAGTTACTTGGTCGATGTGCGCCTCAGAAGATATGCTCGGTATGATGCTCGCCCCAAGATCCTTGAGTGAGTTTTGAAGTCTTTGACCTAGGCTGTACTCCGTCTGCGGTCTTCTTTATCCTTCCCCAAACTTCATGACTGTGTGTGTGTTGGGGGGGGGGTAATTGCCAAGGCAGAACCACTTCTGGTGAATATAATTATGGTCATTACAGCACTAGATCATAAGGTCGCTCCGGGGGGATGGTGGGAGGGGGGGGATACGTGTAGGGTCACGTGACCAAAACCCGGCTGGTTTGATGTGACTGTGTGTGCACATATGTGCGTGTATAAATCCCACACAGAGACACGCACACACAATAAAATCCAGAGTTAAAAAGGTGAGTCATAAACAAAGAAAATAAACAAACAACGTCTTCCAGGAACTGTGAAGCCACTGTGAAGCCACTGTGAAGCCACAGTGAAGCCACTGTGAAGCCACTGTGAAGCCACAGTGAAGCCACAGTGAAGCCACTGTGAAGCCACAGTGAAGCCACAGTGAAGCCACTGTGAAGCCACAGTGAAGCCACAGTGAAGCCACTGTGAAGCCACTGTGAAGCCACAGTGAAGCCACAGTGAAGCCACTGTGAAGCCACAGTGAAGCCACAGTGAAGCCACTGTGAAGCCACTGTGAAGCCACTGTGAAGCCACAGTGAAGCCACAGTGAAGCCACTGTGAAGCCACAGTGAAGCCACAGTGAAGCCACAGTGAAGCCACAGTGAAGCCACTGTGAAGCCACAGTGAAGCCACAGTGAAGCCACAGTGAAGCCACAGTGAAGCCACAGTGAAGCCACTGTGAAGCCACTGTGAAGCCACTGTGTCAAGCAAGAAGCAATAATAATAACAGTGATATTGATAATAATAATAATAATAATAATAATAATAATAGCAATAATAATAATAATAATAATACTAGGACTGGCTTACCAGTGTGGTCTTTACAACCAGGTTTAAGTTTTCCAACCATCTCAATACAATAACTTCTGACCAGTAGCGGGACAACATTCTTCCTGCTCTTCTTTCTATCTTCTTATACAAGTATTATAAATCTTACAAATTTCCATAACTACTGAATCACAACATCGTAAATTAATAACCATCAGAATAATTTGGACAGGAAACTATATATAATATACTTTACCAATGTTATATTATCCTTGTTAATGTTAAATATAATTATACTGTAAAGTTATCTTATATTAATTAATTTAATATACCTAAATTTGAATTTAATGTTTTATTATATATCAAATTCTTCTATAAGTCTTAGTATCTAAATTTTTAATAATTTGAAACATATTTTTAAATTTTAGATAAATATCTGGGAGAAGATGGAACCTGAACCTGACATAATATTGTGTCGTAATATCTGCAGAATATAATTCAAGTGACCTGAATACCTGTCATGACCTGATTGTGGGAGTGTTCACCTTATGTTAGATATTATCTCATGTGTTTATGTATTCTTCATTGTTAATGTTTGTGTTTTAATGTATACTTGTATAGTGAGTGTTTTAATGTATACTTGTATAGTGAGTGTTTTAATGTATACTTGTATAGTGAGTGTTTTAATGTATACTTGTATAGTGAGTGTTTTAATGTATACTTGTATAGTGAGTGTTTTAATGTATACTTGTATAGTGAGTGTTTTAATGTATACTTGTATAGTGAGTGTTTTAATGTATAATTGTATAGTGAGAGTGTTTTAATGACCTGGATGATAGCAGCGGTAGTTTACTGACCTACCTAGATGACCTGGATGATAGCAGCGGTAGTTTACTGACCTACCTAGATGACCTGGATGATAGCAGCAGTAGTTTACTGACCTACCTAGATGACCTGGATGATAGCAGCGGTAGTTTACTGACCTACCTAGATGACCTGGATGATAGCAGCAGTAGTTTACTGACCTACCTAGATGACCTGGATGATAGCAGCAGTAGTTTACTGACCTACCTAGATGACCTGGATGATAGCAGCGGTAGTTTACTGACCTACCTAGATGACCTGGATGATAGCAGCAGTAGTTTACTGACCTACCTAGATGACCTGGATGATAGCAGCGGTAGTTTACTGACCTACCTAGATGACCTGGATGATAGCAGCGGTAGTTTACTGACCTACCTAGATGACCTGGATGATAGCAGCGGTAGTTTACTGACCTACCTAGATGACCTGGATGATAGCAGCGGTAGTTTACTGACCTACCTAGAAGTTATTAGGATCTAGCACACACCTAACTAGATGACTGCAAACAAACGTTGATCTGACGTTCTCTGTTGTGTGTGAACAACCACAACTGTCTGCCGTCTAAACTAACTATTGATCCTTTTGAAAATCTAGAAATTTAGTCAATGAAGGTTGAATTATTCAGCGCCTACTGGAACTACCCGGATATATCATACTATTAATAAATGAAAACTTGCGTACGATAATATACGGCGACTTAAAGTTCAGATGACTAACTTAAATATATATATATATATATATATATATATATATATATATATATATATATATATATATATATCTATATATATATATATATATATATATGCAATAAGATCACAGTAAACAGGTGATTTCAGAATATGCAAAACAACCACTCTGAAAGAATAGAGAAATTCCAAGCGCTTTCGTGACTACTCACATTATCAAGGAACTATGAAAGTAAAGCATCAGAGAAGCTATATAAGGGGTCTGGTCGGCACCTCTATCAGATCCCACAACGGTTTAAACACGTGACGCGCGGCGAGCCAACTTGGAAAGGTCCTTGGCACAACTCACCCCACAAACTAATATATATATATATGTGTGTGTGTGTGTGTGTGTGTGTGTGTATGTGTGTGTGTGTGTGTGCAAAACAACCACTGTGAAAGAATAGAGAAATTCCAAGAGCTTTCGTGACTACTCACATTATCAAGGAACAATGAAAGTAAAGCATCAAAGGAAGGTATATAAAGGGTCTAGCCCACACCTCACTATCAGATCCCACAACAAAGGAACACCTGACACGCCACTCATAAGAAAGGGAACACTGCAGCAGGCCCGCTGGCCCAACTAGACAGGTCCTTCACACAACCCACCAACAAACAATTCTACCAAAGAAATAAGAATTTTAAAAATTATTATTTGTCCAATGTATTATTAAATTCTTCCCAAATTCTATTAATTATAAATGGATCTAATTTATATAAACCAAAGGAAATATTCATATTATTGTCAAAACTGCTTTTTATGAAACAGATTCAATTATATTCCTGTCGACCATGGACTTGCTTGATACTACTTTCTCAACTTTTTGAAAATCAATTGGATGGTTAAAATCTCTTACATGAATAAATAGAGCATTGGAATCTTGTCCAGTTCTAATGCTATATTTATGTTGTTTTAATCTTAGTTCGAGATTTTTACCAGTTTGACAGTAATAAACTTTATGGCAAATTTTACAAGGAATCTTATAGACATATCCATCAGCATTTTGGGGGGAATTCTTTATCAAAAGTTTTTTTTACTGTATCAAGATTTTTTAATACAACTTTAATATTAAAAGTCTTAAGAAGAGAAGGCATATCAACCAAGTTTTCATGGTAAGGGAGAACCAACATATTTTTAGTTGAATAAGGCTGGTTGTCCCTTTTTGGATTGTAAAAAGTATTTCTAGCAACTTTAAAAGATTTATCAATTACATTTCTTGGGTATTTTAAATCATTACCTATTTCATAAATTTTGGATATTTCCTCAACTATGAACTCAGGACTACAAATTCGTAAAGTTCTCAAAAACATTGATGAGAAAACAGACAGTTTGACTCTATCTTGATGCGAGGAATAATAGTGGACATAGGAACAGTTATTTGTAGGTTTTCTGTAAATTTTAAATTTGAATTCATTATTACCCTTAATAATTAAAACATCTAGAAAAGGCAATGAGTTATTTTCCTCAAACTCAACAGTAAAGTTTATAGAATGAGTTAAGTTATTTAATTTGCCAAGGAAATAGTGTATATCTACATTCTTGGGCATAAGACACAAAATATCAACATATCTGAACCATTTTGCTCTGTTAGGGAGGATTGTTTGTTGGTGGGTTGTGTGAAGGACCTGTCTAGTTGGGCCAGCGGGCCTGCTGCAGTGTTCCCTTTCTTATGAGTGGCGTGTCAGGTGTTCCTTTGTTGTGGGATCTGATAGTGAGGTGTGGGCTAGACCCTTTATATACCTTCCTTTGATGCTTTACTTTCATTGTTCCTTGATAATGTGAGTAGTCACGAAAGCGCTTGGAATTTCTCTATTCTTTCACAGTGGTTGTTTTGCATATATATATATATATATATATATATATATATATATATATATATATATATATATATATATATATATATATATATATATATATATATCGTGCCGAATAGGTAAAACTTGCTGTTTGGCTTAAATAGCAATGCTCTTCTTGCCGAACAAGACAAGCGAAAATTTGTGTATGCAATAATTTCGCAAGTCATTCTGAACCTAACGAAAAAATGTATTTCATTGTGTTTGATTATTATTAAATTATTGTAAACTTATCTAAAATATATTTAGATGGATTAGGCTAAATTAAATTGCGCTTGTTATAATAAGGTCAGGTAAGTTTCCTAAGGTACTTTTGGTACAAAATTATTAATTTTTACATTAACACAAATGAAAAAAAAATTATTTTAGACGTATAAGAGAAAATTTTTGAAAGGACATTTACCCCCCCCCCCCAACGTAGTTATTTTTGCATGCATTATTTCTCATGCGGTTCTTGTTATATACACACCGGGAAGCTGTAAAAGCGTAAGGGTTTGGGTACTCACTATCTGGGGTAGTTCCAGACGGTAGTCTCTGCCCCGTCGTAGCCGCACGTCAGTGTTGGCACCAGTGTTGTAGAAGGTGCCACAGTAGGGACACACCTGCCGCAGGCGGGTGTTGCTGCCTTCCATGGTCACTGTTAGGGTCACAGGTCACAGGTCAGGGGAAGGCAGGTCACGAAACTTGCATTCACTTACCTCTCCTCTCCCCCCTCTCTTGTCTCATTTTTCTCCCCTCTCTGCTCTTCCTTTTCTCCCATTTTATGACTTTTCTTCTTCCCCTCCACTTCTCGTCTCTCCTTCTATTGCTCTTCTCTCATCACAACTCTTATACATACACTCTTTAAACACACTGTTATTGCTGTTTCCTCTCCTCCCTTTCTGTCCTTTCATCCCTCCCTCCTTCCCTCCTTCCCTCCTTCCCTCCTTCCCTCCTTCCCTCCCTCCTTCCCTCCTTCCCTCCTTCCCTCCTTCCCTCCTTCCCTCCCTCCCTCCTTCCCTCCTTCCCTCCTTCCCTCCCTCCCTCCTTCCCTCCTTCCCTCCTTCCCTCCTTCCCTCCCTCCCTCCCTTCCCTCCTTCCCTCCCTCCCTCCCCTTCCCCCCCTCCCTCCTTCCCTCCTTCCCTCCCTCCCTCCTCCCTCCCTCCCTCCTTCCCTCCCTCCTCCCTCCCTCCTTCCCTCCCTCCCTCCCTCCTTCCTCCCTCCCTCCTTCCCTCCCTCCCTCCCTCCCTCCCTCCCTCCCTCCTTCCCTCCTTCCTTCCCTCCCTCCCTCTCCTCCCTCCTTCCCTCCCTCCCTCCCTCCCTCCTTCCCTCCTTCCCTCCCTCCCTCCTTCCCTCCCTCCCTCCCTCCCTCCCTCCTTCCCTCCCTCCCTCCCTCCCTCCCTCCCTCCCTCCCTCCCTCCCTCCCTCCCTCCCTCCTTCCCTCCTTCCCTCCCTCCCTCCCTCCCTCCTTCCCTCCCTCCCTCTCTCCTTCCCTCCCTCCCTCCCTCCCTCCCTCCCTTCCCTCCCTCCTTCCCTCCCTCCCTCCCTCCCTCCCTCCCTCCCTCCCTCCCTCCTTCCCTCCCTCCCTCCCTCCCTCCCTTCCCTCTCTCCCTCCTTCCCTCCTTCCTTCCTTCCCTCCTTCCCTCCCTCCCTCTCTCCTTCCCTTCCTCCTTCCCTCCCTCCTTCCCTCCTTCCTTCCCTCCCTCCTTCCCTCCCTCCTTCCCTCCCTCCTTCCCTCCCTCCCTCCCTCCCTCCCTCCCTTCCCTCCCTCCCTCCCTCCCTCCTTCCCTCCCCCTTCCCTCCCTCCCTCCCTCCCTCCCTCCCTCCCTCCCTCCTCCTTCCCTCCCTCCCTCCTTCCCTCCCTCCCTTCCCTCCTCCCTCCTCCCCCTCCCTCCCTCCCTCCCTCCTCCCTCCCTCCCTCCCTCCCTCCCTCCCTCCCTCCTCCCTCCCTCCTTCCCTCCTCCCTCCTTCCCTCCCTCCTTCCCTCCCTCCTTCCCTCCTCCCTCCCTCCGTCCTTCCCTCCTTCCCTCCCTCCTTCCCTCCTTCCCTCCCTCCCTCCCTCCCTCCCTTCCTCCCCCTCCCTCCCTCCTTCCCTCCCTCCCTCCCTCCCTCCTCCCTCCTTCCCTCCCTCCCTCCCTCCTTCCCTCCCTCCCTCCTTCCCTCCTTCCTCCCTTCCTCCCTCCCACCTTCCCTCCCTCTCTACCTCCAACTCTCCCTCCCTACCTCCCTCCCACCCTCCCTCCCTCCCTCTCTACCTCCAACCCTCCCTCCCTCCCTCCCACCCTCCCTCCCTCTCTACCTCCAACCCTCCCTGCCACCCTCCTTCCCTCCTTCCCTCCTTCCCTCCCTCCTTCCCTCCTTCCCTCCCTCCTTCCCTCCCTCCCTCCCTCCTTCCCTCCCTCCATCCCTCCCTCCTTCCCTCCTTCCCTCCCTCCCTCCCTCCCTCCCTCCCTCCCTCCCTCCTTCCCTCCCTCCCTCCCTCCCTCCTTCCCTCCCTCCCTCCCTCCCTCCTCCCTCCTTCCCTCCCTCCCTCCCTCCCTCCCTCCCTCCCTCCCTCCTCCTCCCTCCCTCCCTCCCTCCCTCCCTCCTCCCTCCCTCCCTCCTTCCCTCCCTCCCTCCCTCCCTCCCTCCCTCCCTCCTTCCCTCCCTCCCTCCCTCCTTCCCTCCCTCCCTCCTTCCCTCCTTCCCTCCCTCCCTCCCTCCTTCCCTCCCTCCCTCCCTCCCTCCCTCCCTCCTTCCCTCCCTCCCTCCTTCCCTCCTCCCTCCCTCCCTCCCTCCGTCCCTCCCTCCCTCCTTCCCTTACTCCCTCCTTCCCTCCCTCCCTCCCTCCCTCCTTCCCTCCCTCCCTCCCTCCCTCCTTCCCTCCCTCCTCCCTCCCTCCCTCCTTCCCTCCCTCCCTCCCTCCCTCCCTCCCTCCTTCCCTCCCTCCCTCCCTCCTTCCCTCCCTCCCCCTCCTTCCCTCCCTCCCTCCCTCCCCTCCCTCCTTCCCTCCTCCCTCCCTCCCTCCTTCCCTCCCTCCCTCCTTCCCTCCCTCCCTCCCTCCCTCCTTCCCTCCCTCCTCCCTCCCTCCTTCCCTCCTTCCCTCCCTCCCTCCCTCCCTCCCTCCTTCCCTCCCTCCCTCCTCCCTCCCTCCCTCCCTCCTTCCCTCCCTCCTTCCCTCCATCCCTGCCTCCCTCCATCCCTCCTTCCCTCCCTCCCTCCTTCCCTCCTCCCTCCCTCCCTCCCTCCCTCCCTCCCTCCTCCCTCCCTCCCTCCCTCCTTCCCTCCTTCCCTCCTTCCCTCCCTCCCTCCTTCCCTCCTTCCCTCCCTCCCTCCTCCCTTCCTTCCCTCCCTCCCTCCCTCCCTCCCTCCCTCCCTCCCTCCCTCCCTCCCTCCCTCCTCCCTCCCTCCCTCCCTCCCTCCCTCCCTCCCTCCCTCCCTCCCTCCCTCCCTCCCTCCCTCCCTCCTTCCCTCCCTCCCTCCCTCCCTCCCTCCCTCCTTCCCTCCGTCCCTCCTTCCCTCCTTCCCTCCCTCCCTCCTTCCCTCCTTCCCTCCTTCCCTCCCTCCCTCCCTCCCTCCCTCCCTCCCTCCCTCCCTCCTTCCCTCCCTCCCTCCCTCCTTCCCTCCTTCCCTCCCTCCCTCCTTCCCTCCCTCCCTCCTTCCCTCCCTCCCTCCTTCCCTCCTTCCCTCTCTCCTTCCCTCCCTCCCTCCCTCCCTCCTCCCTCCGTCCCTCCCTCCCTCCTTCCCTCCCTCCCTCCCTTCCCTCCCTCCCTCCCTCCCTCTTTCCCTCCATCCCTCCCTCCCTCCCTCCATCCCTCCCTCCATCCCTCCTTCCCTCCTTCCTTCCCTCCCTCCTCCTCCCTCCTTCCCTCCTTCCCTCCTTCCCTCCCTCCCTCCTTCCCTCCCTCCTTCCCTCCTTCCCTCCCTCCCTCCCTCCCTCCTTACCTCCTTCCCTCCCTCCTTCCCTCCCTCCCTCCTTCCCTTCCTCCCTACCTCCTTCCCTTCCTCCCTCCTTCCCTCCCTCCCTCTTTCCCTCCCTCCTTCCCTCCCTCCTTCCCTCCTTCCCTCCCTCCCTCCTTCCCTCCCTCCTTCCCTCCTTCCCTCCCTCCCTCCCTCCCTCCTTCCCTCCTTCCCTCACTCCTTCCCTCACTCCGTCCCTCCTTCACTCCCTCCTTCCCTACTTCCCTCCCTCTTTCCCTCCCTCCTTCGCTCCTTCCCTCCCTCCCTCCCTCCCTCCTTCCATCCTCCCTCCCTCCTTCCCTCCCTCCTTCCCTCCTTCCCTCCCACCCTCCATCCCTCTTTCCCTCCTTCCCTCCCTCCTTCCCTCCATCCCTCCATCCCTCCCTCCTTCCCTCCCTCCCTCCCTCCCTCCTTCCCTCCTTCCCTCCTTCCGTCCCTCCCTCCTTCCCTCCTTCCCTCCCTCCTTCCCTCCTTCCCTCCCTCCTTCCCTCCCTCCTTCCCTCCCTCCCTCCTTCCCTCCCTCCTTCCTTCCCTCCCTACCTCCTTCCCTCCCTCCCTCCGTCACTCCCTCCCTCCCTCCCTCCTTCCCTCCCTCCCTCCTTCCCTCCCTCCCTCCCTCCAGACACTATGGTTGTAGCTGTGACTCTCAGTGAATCATTTATACAATCAATAACAATCACTTGCCATCACTATACATGTAGGTCACTGTATGTGTGTATGTGCTCACCTAATTGTGGTTACAGGGGTCGATTCATAGCTCCTGGTCCCGCACGCACACTTATAGTAACAAATGCAAAGTCTTACAGACCATGTAATGTAAGAGAAGACCGGAAACAGAGAAGAGGTACTCATTACTCAAAAATCAATCAAAAAGAAAGCTCTGGGGTAAACATCACACTTAACATATCACCAGAAGTGCACATCAACCGCATAACTGCAGAACCTCACAACTGGGTTCAGAGGCCTACAGAACCTCCAAGAACACGACACACGTGAGGCCTAACATAGAGTCCGCACCACCACCATGAAACCCACACCTCATAACTTAAATTACTAACCTAATGCAACTGAACTATGAGGAGAGACTAAAATAACTGGATATGACCATTAACCTAACTTTGTTCAATAATAATAATAATAATAATAATAATAACAACACAAATAATAGTGATAATAAACTGTGCTGCTGAACAAAAATAAAAAAACTAAAACAAATTAGATACATAAAACAGTTGGACGTCACGGCTGACGTCACAGCTGACGTCACGGCTGACGTCACGGCTGACGTCACGGCTGACGTCACAAACCTGCTATAAATATCAACGTTGTCTTGGATCTTACATTAATTACAGGATCAATAATATATATAACAGAATATTTATCTACAAAATTAACCTTCGAATTAACAGCCTAAAATATTAACTTATTTATATTAGGTTTATTATTATTATTATTATTATTATTATTATTATTATTATTATTATTATTCGCCGGCATTCTCCCGGCCCGGGCCTTTTACAAGTGGTGGCCCGGGCCTTTTACAAGTGGTGGCCCGAGCCTTTTACAAGTGGTGGCCCGGGCCTTTTACAAGTGGTGGCCCGAGCCTTTTACAAGTGGTGGCCCGAGCCTTTTACAAGTGGTGGCCCGAGCCTTTTACAAGTGGTGGCCCGAGCCTTTTACAAGTGGTGGCCCGAGCCTTTTACAAGTGGTGGCCCGAGCCTTTTACAAGTGGTGGCCCGGGCCTTTTACAAGTGGTGGCCCGGGCCTTTTACAAGTGGTGGCCCGAGCCTTTTACAAGTGGTGGCCCGAGCCTTTTACAAGTGGTGGCCCGAGCCTTTTACAAGTGGTGGCCCGAGCCTTTTACAAGTGGTGGCCCGAGCCTTTTACAAGTGGTGGCCCGGGCCTTTTACAAGTGGTGGCCCGAGCCTTTTACAAGTGGTGGCCCGAGCCTTTTACAAGTGGTGGCCCGGGCCTTTTACAAGTGGTGGCCCGGGCCTTTTACAAGTGGTGGTCCGGGCCTTTTACAAGTGGTGGTCCGGGCCTTTTACAAGTGGTGGTCCGGGCCTTTTACAAGTGGTGGCCCGAGCCTTTTACAAGCGGTGGCCCTGGCCTTTTACAAGTGGCGGCTCGGGCCTTTTACAAGCGGTGGCCCGGACCTTTTACAAGGGGTGGCCCCGGGCCTTTTACAAGTGGTGGCCCGGGCCTTTTACAAGTGGCGGCCCGGGCCTTTTACAAGTGGTGGCCCGGGCCTTTTGGTGGCGGACCGGGGTGGCGGCCCGGGCAAGTGGTGGCCCGGGCCTTTTACAAGTGGTGGCCCGGGCCTTTTACAAGCCTTTTACAAGTGGCCCGGGTCCGGGCCTTTTACAAGTGGTGGCCTTTTACAAGTGGTGGTCCGGGCCTTTTACAAGTGGTGGCCCGGGCCTTTTACAAGTGGTGGCCCGGGCCTTTTACAAGTGGTGGTCCGGGCCTTTTACAAGTGGTGGCCCGGGCCTTTTACAAGTGGTGGTCCGGGCCTTTTCAAGTGGTGGTCCGGGCCTTTTACAAGTGGTGGCCCGGGCCTTTTACAAGTGGTGGTCCGGGCCTTTTACAAGTGGTGGCCCGGGCCTTTTACAAGTGGTGCTCCGGGCCTTTTACAAGTGGTGGCCCGGGCCTTTTACAAGTGGTGGCCCGGGCCTTTTACAAGTGGTGGCCCGGGCCTTTTACAAGTGGTGGCCCGGGCCTTTTATAAGTGGTGGCCCGGCCTTGACTCCCTCTTTAGGGAGTGTCTGAGACCTAAGTCTGCTATGGGAGGAGGCACAAGGACCTCCTCATCTTTGGGACCAACTGTCCCCAGGCCTAGCCACAAGCAAGGCCTCACTGGTCTGCCATCCCCGCCACAAGGTGTCATGCCCCCCACAAGGTGTCATGCCGGCCACAAGGTGTCATCCCCGCCACAAGGTGTCATCCCCGCCACAAGGTGTCATCTCCACCCCAAGGGGTCATCCCCGCCACAAGGTGTCATCCCCGCCACAAGGTGTCATCCCCGCCACACGGTGTCATCCCCGCCACAAGGTGTCATCCCCGCCACAAGGTGTCACCCCCGCCACAAGGTGTCATCCCCGCCACAAGGTGTCATCCCCGCCACAAGGTGTCATCCCCGCCACAAGGTGTCACCCCCGCCACAAGGTGTCATCCCCGCCACAAGGTGTCATCCCCGCCACAAGGTGTCATCCCCGCCACAAGGTGTCATCCCTGCCACAAGGTGTCACCCCCGCCACAAGGTGTCATCCCCGCCACAAGGTGTCATCCCCGCCACAAGGTGTCATCCCCGCCACAAGGTGTCATCCCCGCCACAAGGTGTCATCCCCGCCACAAGGTGTCATCCCCGCCACAAGGTGTCACCCCCGCCACAAGGTGTCATCCCTGCCACAAGGTGTCACCCCCGCCACAAGGTGTCATCCCCGCCACAAGGTGTCATCCCCGCCACAAGGTGTCATCCCCGCCACAAGGTGTCACCTACCCTACAAGGGATGGGCATACCTGGAGGTTACCTGGAGGTTATTCCGGGGATCAACGCCCCCGCGGCCCGGTCCATGACCAGGCCTCCCGATGGATCAGGGCCTGATCAACTAGGCTGTTACTGCTGGCCGCACGCAGTCCGACGTACGAGCCACAGCCCGGCTGATCCGGCACTGACTTTAGGTATCTGTCCAGCTCTCTCTTGAAGGCAGCCAGGGGTTTATTGGCAATTCCCCTAATGCTTGATGGGAGGCTGTTGAACAGTTTTGGGCCCCGGACACTTATGGTGTTTTCTCTTAGTGTACCAATGGCGCCCCTACTTTTTATTGGCGGCATTTTGCATCGCCTGCCCAGTCTTTTACTTTCGTAGGGAGTGATTTCTGTGTGCAGATTTGGGACCATTCCTTCCAACATTTTCCAAGTGTAGATTATGATATATCTCTCCCTCCTGCGTTCCAACGAGTACAAGTCAAGTGCTTCCAAGCGTTCCCAGTAGTTAAGGTGCTTGACAGAACTTATACGTGCAGTAAAGGATCTCTGTACACTCTCTAGATCTGCGATTTCACCTGCTTTGTATGGAGATGTTAATGTACAGCAGTATTCCAGCCTAGAGAGAACAAGTGATTTGAAAAGGATCATCATGGGCTTGGCATCTCTCGTTTTGAAAGTTCTCATTATCCATCCTATCATTTTCTTTGCACGTGCGATCGTGGCACTGTTGTGATTCTTGAAAGTGAGATCCTCAGACATTACTACTCCCAGGTCCCTTACATTATTTTTCCGCTCTATTGTATGGCCGGAGTCAGTAGTATACTCTGTTCTAGTTATTATCTCCTCCAGTTTTCCATAACGGAGTAGTTGGAATTTGTCCTCATTGAACATCATATTGTTTACCGTTGCCCACTGGAAAACTTTGTTTATATCTTCTTGGAGGTTAACCGCGTCCTCAGCAGATGACAGCCTCATGCAGATCCTAGTATCATCCGCAAAGGATGATACGGTGCTGTGGTGTATATCTCTGTCTTTGTCTGATATGAGGATAAGGAATAAGATGGGGGCGAGTACTGTGCCTTGTGGAACAGAGCTCTTCACTATGGCAGCCTCCGATTTAACTCTGTTGACCACTACTCTTTGTGTTCGATTTGTTAGGAAGTTGAAGATCCATCTCCCCACTTTCCCAGTTATTCCTTTAGCACGTATTTTATGGGCTATTACACCATGATCGCATTTGTCAAATGCTTTTGCAAAGTCTGTGTATATTACATCTGCATTCTGATTTTCTTCCAGTGCATCCAAGGCCATGTCATAGTGATCCAGTAGTTGTGAGAGGCAGGAGCGACCTGCCCTGAACCCATGTTGCCCTGGATTGTGCAGATTTTGGGAATCCAGGTGATTTGCAATCCTGCTTCTTAGCAGTCTTTCAAAGATTTTTATGATGTGGGACGTCAGAGCTATTGGTCTATAGTTCTTAGCTAATGCTTTGCTGCCACCTTTATGGAGCGGGGCTATATCCGTTGTTTTAAGTGACTGTGGAATTTCACCCATGTCCAAGCTCCTCCTCCATAGTGTACTTAGGGCACGCGAGAGGGGTTTCTTGCAGTTCTTAATGAAAACAGAGTTCCACGAGTCTGGGCCCGGGGCTGAGTGCATAGGCATGTTGTCAATGGCTTTTTCGAAATCTATCGGAGTTAGGGTAATGTCGGAAATCTGGCATACATTTATGGAGCTTTGAGGCTCATTCATGAAGAAATCATTTAGGTCGTCGATCCTCAGACCGATTAGTGGTTCACTAAACACAGAGTCGTACTGGGATTTCAATATTTCACTCATTTCCTTGTTGTCGTCTGTGTAAGTCCCATCCTGTCTGAGTAAGGGCCCGATACTAGATGTGGTATTTGCCTTGTTTTTGGCATATGAAAAGAAATATTTTGAATTTCTTTCAATTTCACTAATAGCTTTAAGCTCCTCCTGCCTCTCCTGGTTCCTGTAAGAGTCATTTAGCTTAAGTTCGATAGTTTCCACTTCCCTGGTCAGCGCCTCCTTTTGTGTATCAGATATTCTAGCACTCCTGAGGAGCTCAGTGACTCTTCGTCGTCTTCTGTAGAGGGAGCGTCTTTTTCTCTCCAGTTTACTCCTGCTCTTCTTCTTTCTTAGGGGAATATGCCTAGAACATGCTTCGGCTACCAGGAAGTTGATCCTTTCAAGGCACTGGTTTGGATCCATGTCATTTAAGACATCTTCCCAACATGTTTCGTTTAGGACATGGTTTACTTGGTCCCAGTTGATGTTCTTGTTGTTGAAATTGTATTTTGTGAAGACACCTTCACAGGTACATGCATTCTGCTGTTCAGGACCCCTATGCATGTACGTCTGGACTTCGATTAGATTGTGATCAGAATTAGTTGTTTTTGATATTCTTATGTCTCTTATCAGGTCCTCATTATTTGTGAAGATAAGGTCAAGTGTGTTTTCTAGTCTTGTTGGCTCCACTATCTGCTGGCTTAAGGTGTGTTTTTCGCAGAGACTTAGTAGCTCATGTGTGTGTGACCTTTCATCTGCGCTACCTCCGGGGATTGTTTCAGCTATAACATTATTTGCTACATTCTTCCATTTTGTATGCCTTAGGTTGAGATCACCAAGCAGTAAGATGTTTGGGGATGGAGCTGGAAGGTTTTCCAAACAGTAATCGATTTTCAGTAGCTGTTCCTTGAACTGTTGGGATGTTGCATCTGGTGGCTTGTATACAACCACAATGACTAGGTTTTGGTTCTCGATCTTTACTGATAGAACTTCAACTACCTCATTTGTGGTGTTCAGCAACTCCGTGCAGATAAGGGACTCTTTGACATACAGGCCAACCCCCCCTTGTTGCCTGTTTTTTCTGTCGCATCTAAAAAGGTTGTAACCACTTATCCATATTTCACTGTCAAAGTGATCTTTTGTGTGAGTCTCTGTGAAGGCTGCAAACATTGCATTAGACTCCACTAGAAGTCCACTGATAAAAGGTATTTTGTTGTTGGTGGATGGCTTAAGGCCCTGTATATTAGCAAATATGAACGAGGTTGTATTCTGTGTTTGTTGGGGGGATTTTGTTATTGGCATCAGTAGTTGTAATTCTGGAGGGCCATGGGTGGCCACTGGCTGCGCCTCCATGGTGCTGGTTTAGGTTTATAATTCAAAATTTCGCCTCATTCATAAAACTTTAGTTTTGGATGTAGTTATATTAATGTAAATTATTGTTATATTGATCAAATATACATAATGTACAGTGAATTATATACAAGAAAGAATGTTGTGGAATCTGCCGGATTTCACTGTAAGAACTCATCCAGTGACGTCATGTAGCCAGTGACGTCATGTAGCAAGTGACGTCACGATGCCTCTAGTGACGTCACCATGTCAACAAAGGGAGGGAGGGAGAATGTCACTGTTGATTCATCAATACCTGGCGTTGCTGTGTGGTTGCAGGGGTCGAATCACAGCTCCTGGCCCTCGTGTGTCTGTAGTCATATGCACATACGTTCACCGGCAGTCACTTATATGTGTACATTTGCGGTCACATAACCATGTGTACATTAGCAATTGCATGTACAGGTGTACACTAGTAGTCCTGTGCACGTGTGTACACTAGCAGTGTCCCATACATGTGTACTCTCATACACATGTGTACTCTCATACACATGTGTACTCTCGTGCACAGTCATGCATACCCTAGTACACATGTATCATACATACACAGATATACTCTCATAAACACAAGTATAATCCCATACATTCATATGTATACCCATCATCACTGTTGACATGACATATAGTTATCACCGTTGACATGACCTATAATAATCACTGTTGACATGACCTATAATTATCACTGTTGACATGACCTATAGTTATCACTGTTGACATGACCTATAGTTATCACTGTTGACATGACCTATAATTATCACTGTTGACATGACCTATAATTATCACTGTTGACATGACCTATAATTATCACTGTTGACATGACCTATAGTTATCACTGTTGACATGACCTATAATTATCACTGTTGACATGACCTATAATTATCACTGTTGACATGACATATAGTTATCACCGTTGACATGACCTATAATAATCACTGTTGACATGACCTATAATTATCACTGTTGACATGACCTATAGTTATCACTGTTGACATGACCTATAGTTATCACTGTTGACATGACCTATAATTATCACTGTTGACATGACCTATAATTATCACTGTTGACATGACCTATAGTTATCACTGTTGACATGACCTATAGTTATCACTGTTGACATGACCAATAATTATCACTGTTGACATGACCTATAATTATCACTGTTGACATGACCTATAGTTATCACTGTTGACATGACCTATAATTATCACTGTTGACATAACCTATAATTATCACTGTTGACATGACCTATAATTATCACTGTTGACATTACCTATAATTATCACTGTTGACATGACCTATAATTATCACTGTTGACATGACCTATAATTATCACTGTTGACATGACCTATAATTATCACTGTTGACATGTCCTATAATTATCACTGTTGACATGACCTATAATTATCACTGTTGACATGACCTATAGTTATCACTGTTGACATGACCTATAGTTATCACTGTTGACATGACCTATAATTATCACTGTTGACATGACCTATAATTATCACTGTTGACATGACCTATAATTATCACTGTTGACATGACCTATAATTATCACTGTTGACATGACCTATAATTATCACTGTTGGCATGACCTATAATTATCACTGTTGACATGTCCTATAATTATCACTGTTGACATGACCTATAATTATCACTGTTGACATGACCTATAGTTATCACTGTTGACATGACCTATAGTTATCACTGTTGACATGACCTATAATTATCACTGTTGACATGACCTATAATTATCACTGTTGACATGACCTATAGTTATCACTGTTGACATGACCTATAGTTATCACTGTTGACATGACCAATAATTATCACTGTTGACATGACCTATAATTATCACTGTTGACATGACCTATAGTTATCACTGTTGACATGACCTATAATTATCACTGTTGACATGACCTATAATTATCACTGTTGACATGACCTATAATTATCACTGTTGACATTACCTATAATTATCACTGTTGACATGACCTATAATTATCACTGTTGACATGACCTATAATTATCACTGTTGACATGACCTATAATTATCACTGTTGACATGTCCTATAATTATCACTGTTGACATGACCTATAATTATCACTGTTGACATGACCTATAATTATCACTGTTGACATGTCCTATAATTATCACTGTTGACATGACCTATAATTATCACTGTTGACATGACCTATAATTATTACTGTTGACATGACCTATAATTATCACTGTTGACATGACCTATAATTATCATTGTTGACATGACCTATAATTATCATTGTTGACATGACCTATAATTATCACTGTTGACATAACCTATAATTATCACTGTTGACATAACCTATAATTATCACTGTTGACATGACCTATAATTATCACTGTTGACATAACCTATAATTATCACTGTTGACATGACCTATAATTATCACTGTTGACATGACCTATAATTATCACTGTTGACATAACCTATAATTATCACTGTTGACATAACCTATAATTATCACTGTTGACATGACCTATAATTATCACTGTTGACATGACCTATAATTATCACTGTTGACATGACCTATAATTATCATTGTTGACATGACCTATAATTATCACTGTTGACATAACCTATAATTATCACTGTTGACATAACCTATAATTATCACTGTTGACATGACCTATAATTATCACTGTTGACATAACCTATAATTATCACTGTTGACATGACCTATAATTATCACTGTTGACATGACCTATAATTATCACTGTTGACATGACCTATAATTGTTGTTGTTGCTGCTGGTGGTGGTGGTGGTCGTGTTGTTGTTGTTGGTGATGGTGGGGGTGGTGGTCGTGTTGTTGTTGGTAGTGGTCGTGTTGTTGTTGGTGGTGGTGATGGTCGTGTTGTTGTTGTTGGTGGTGGTGGTCGAGTTGTTGTTGTTGGTGGTGGTGGTCGTGTTGTTGTTGGTGGTGGTGGTCGTGTTGTTGTTGGTGGTGGTCGTCGTGTTGTTGTTGGTGGTGGTGGTCGTGTTGTTGTTGTTGGTGGTGGTCGTCGTGTTGTTGTTGGTGGTGGTGGTCGTGTTGTTGTTGGTGGTGGTGGTGGTCGTGTTGTTGTTGTTGGTGGTGGTCGTCGTGTTGTTGGTGGTGGTGGTCGTGTTGTTGTTGGTGGTGGTGGTGGTCGTGTTGTTGGTGGTGGTGGTGGTCGTTTTGTTGTTGGTGGTGGTCGTGTTGTTGTTGGTGGTGGTCGTCGTGTTGTTGTTGGTGGTGGTCGTGTTGGTGGTGGTGGTCGTGTTGTTGTTGGCGGTGGTGGTGGTCGTGTTGTTGTTGTTGGTGGTGGTGGTCGTGTTGTTGTTGGTGGTGGTGGTCGTGTTGTTGGTGGTGGTGGTGGTGGTCGTGTTGTTGGTGGTCGTGTTTGTAGATGAATGGTTCAGAGAACCGACATGTTGATAAATTAGGTGGTCGTGTTGTTGTTGGTGGTAGTGGTGGTGGTCGTGTTGTTGGTGGAGACCTGGACCTGGACCTGGAGAGAGTTCCGGGGGTCAACGCCCCCGCGGCCCGGTCTGTGACCAGGCCTCCTGGTGGTGGTGGTCGTGTTGTTGTTGGTGGTGGTCGTGTTGTTGTTGGTGGTGGTGGTGGTGGTAGTGGTGTTGTTGTTGTTGGTGGTAGTGTTGTTGTTGTTGGTGGTCGTGTTGTTGTTGGTGGTGGTCGTGTTGTTGTTGGTGGTGGTCGTGTTGTTGTTGGTGGTGGTCGTGTTGTTGTTGGTGGTGGTCGTGTTGTTGTTGGTGGTGGTCGTGTTGTTGTTGGTGGTGGTCGTGTTGTTGTTGGTGGTGGTCGTGTTGTTGTTGTTGGTGGTGGTGGTGGTCTTGTTGTTGGTGGTGGTGGTCGTGTTGTTGGTGGTGGTGGTGGTCGTGTTGTTGTTGTTGGTGGTGGTGGTCGTGTTGTTAGTGGTGGTGGTCGTCGTGTTGTTGGTGGTGGTGGTCGTGGTGTTGCTCTTGTTGTTGTTGGTGGTGGTCGTGTTGTTGTTGGTGGTGGTGGTGGTCGTGTTGTTGTTGGTGGTGGTGGTGGTCGTGTTGTTGTTGGTGGTGGTGGTGGTCGTGTTGTTGGTGGTGGTGGTGGTCGTGTTGTTGTTGGTGGTGGTGGACGTGTTGTTGTTGTTGGTGGTGGTCGTGTTGTTGGTGGTGGTGGTCGTGTTGTTGTTGTTGGTGGTGGTGGTGGTCGTGTTGTTGGTGGTGGTGGTCGTGTTGTTGGTGGTGGTGGTGGACGTGTTGTTGTTGTTGGTGGTGGTCGTGTTGTTGGTGGTGGTGGTGGTCGTGTTGTTGTTGGTGGTGGTCGCCGTGGTGTTGTTGCTGTTGTTGTTGGTGGTGGTGGTCGTGTTATTGTTGTTGGTGGTGGACGTGTTGTTGTTGTTGGTGGTGGTCGTGTTGTTGGTGGTGGTGGTCGTGTTGTTGTTGTTGGTGGTGGTGGTGGTCGTGTTGTTGGTGGTGGTGGTCGTGTTGTTGGTGGTGGTGGTCGTGTTGTTGTTGTTGGTGGTGGTCGTCGTGTTGTTAGTGGTGACGGTGGTCGTGGTGTTGCTCTTGTTGTTGGTGGTGGTGGTCGTGTTGTTGTTGGTGGTGGTGGTGGTCGTGTTGTTGGTGGTGGTGGTGGTCGTGTTGTTGTTGGTGGTGGTGGACGTGTTGTTGTTGTTGGTGGTGGTCGTGTTGTTGTTGTTGGTGGTGGTCGTCGTGTTGTTAGTGGTGGCGGTGGTCGTGGTGTTGCTCTTGTTGTTGTTGGTGGTGGTCGTGTTGTTGTTGGTGGTGTTGTTGCTGTTGTTGTTGGTGATGGTGGTCGTGTTATTGTTGTTGGTGGTGGAGGTGTTGTTGTTGTTGGTGGTGGTCGTGTTGTTGTTGTTGGTGGTCGTGGTGTTACTGTTGTTGTTGGTGGTGGTGGACGTGTTGTTGTTGTTGGTGGTGGTCGTGTTGTTGTTGTTGGTGGTGGTCGTCGTGTTGTTAGTGGTGGCGGTGGTCGTGGTGTTGCTCTTGTTGTTGTTGGTGGTGGTCGTGTTGTTGTTGGTGGTGTTGTTGCTGTTGTTGTTGTTGGTGGTGGTCGTGTTATTGTTGTTGGTGGTGGACGTGTTGTTGTTGTAGGTGGTGGCCGTGTTGTTGTTGTAGGTGGTGGCCGTGTTGTTGTTGTAGGTGGTGGCCGTGTTGTTGTTGTAGGTGGTGTTGTTGTTGTAGGTGGTGTTGTTGTTGTAGATGGTGTTGTTGTTGTAGATGGTGTTGTTGTTGTAGATGGTGTTGTTGTTGTAGATGGTGTTGTTGTTGTAGGTGGTGTTGGTGTTGTAGATGGTGTTGTTGTTGTAGATGGTGTTGTTGTTGTAGATGGTGTTGTTGTTGTAGGTGGTGTGTTGTTGTTGGTGGTGGTCGTGTTATTGTTGTTGGTGGTGGACGTGTTGTTGTTGTAGGTGGTGGCCGTGTTGTTGTTGGTGGTGGTCGTGGTGTTACTGTTGTTGTTGGTGGTGGTCGTGTTTGTTGTTGGTGGTGGTCGTGGTGTTACTGTTGTTGTTGGTGGTGGTCGTGTTTGTTGTAGGTGGTGGCCGTGTTGTTGTTGGTGGTGGTCGTGGTGTTACTGTTGTTGTTGGTGGTGGTGGTCGGGTTGTTGTTGGTGGTGGTGGTCGTGTTGTTAGTGGTGGTGGTGGTCGTGTTGTTGGTGGTGGGGGTCGTGGTGTTACTGTTGTTGTTGGTCGTGGTCGTGTTTGTTGTTGGTGGTGGTGGTCGTGTTGTTGTTGGTGGTGGTCGTGTTGTTATTGGTGGTGGTGGTGGTGGTCGTGTTGTTGTTGGTGGTGATGGTCGTGGTGTTGCTGTTGTTGTTGGTGGTGGTGGTGGTGGTCGTGTTGTTGTTGTTGTTGTTCCTGTTGTTGGTGGTGGTCGTCGTGGTGTTGTTGTTGGTGGTGGTCGTCGTGGTGTTGTTGTTGGTGGTGGTTGTCGTGGTGTTGTTGTTGGTGGTGGTCGTCGTGGTGTTGTTGTTGGTGGTGGTCGTCGTGGTGTTGTTGTTGGTGGTGGTTGTCGTGGTGTTGTTATTATTGTTGTATCTATTGTTGTCGTGGTGTTGTTGTTGCTGTTGGTGGTGGTTGTAGTGTTGTTGTTTCTGTTGTTGGTGGTGGTGGTTGTCGTGGTGTTGTTGCTGTTGTTGTTGGTGGTGGTGGTGGTTGTCTTGGTGTTGTTGTTGCTGTTGTTGATGGTGGTTGTAGTGTTGTTGTTGTTGGTGGTGGTGGTGGTGGTCGTGTTGTTGCTGTTGTTGGTGGTGGTCGTGGTGTTGATGCTGACTTCAGCCACCTCACCTGCTGACTTCAGCCACCTCACCTGCTGACTCCAGCCACCTCACCTGCTGACTTCAGCCACCTCACCTGCTGACTTCAGCCACCTCACCTGCTGACTTCAGCCACCTCACCTGCTGACTTCAGCCACCTCACCTGCTGACTCCAGCCACCTCACCTGCTGACTTCAGCCACCTCACCTGCTGACTTCAGCCACCTCACCTGCTGACTTCAGCCACCTCACCTGCTGACTTCAGCCACCTCACCTGCTGACTTCAGCCACCTCACCTGCTGACTCCAGCCACCTCACCTGCTGACTTCAGCCACCTCACCTGCTGACTTCAGCCACCTCACCTGCTGACTCCAGCCACCTCACCTGCTGACTTCAGCCACCTCACCTGCTGACTTCAGCCACCTCACCTGCTGACTTCAGCCACCTCACCTGCTGACTCCAGCCACCTCACCTGCTGACTCCAGCCACCTCACCTGCTGACTCCAGCCACCTCACCTGCTGACTTCAGCCACCTCACCTGCTGACTTCAGCCACCTCACCTGCTGACTTCAGCCACCTCACCTGCTGAGCTAAAGTATCTACAGAAAAAAAAATAATTTTCATTCTTGATCGGAGGTGATCAATCTTTTTTGATAGACTTCAAAAGGCGGGTCCGAGAGCCAGAGCTCAACCCTGACACGAACAACATTCCGACCGACGGTAGTCTGAATAATTCATTATCATTGATACGGTGAATGTTTGTGTGTCCTCCACCCCGTGTTCTGTATGATGACCACGTGTGTGTATATATACACTGACAGATGTGTATATCACTGTATATACACTGACAGATGTGTATATCACTCTATATATACTCAGAGATGTGTAAATCACCCAGTATTAACTGAGAGGGGATCTACACCTCTATATACACTCTGAGAGGGGATCTACACCTCTATATACACTCTGAGAAGGGATTCACACCTCTATATACACTCGGAGAGGGGATCCACACCTAATATGTACGTAGTCCGTAGCGCGTGTCATGGGTCGTGGTGTTGCTGGAGTCGGGTTCAGTGTCCGACATGCAGGTTCGATCCTTTTGAATCATTCTGGATCACTAATTGGTAATTACTCGGGTTCACTGACCGTGAACCAAAATGGGGTTCACTGACTGTGAACCAAAATGGGGTTCACTGACCGTGAACCAAAATGGGGTTCACTGACCTTGAACCACAATGGGGTTCAATGACCTTGAACCATAATGGGGGTTCACTGACCGTGAACCACAGTGAGGTTCGCTGTCCGTGAACCATCACACACACACATACACACACACACACACACACACACACGTGCACACACACACACACACACACACACACACACACACACACACATACACACACACACACATACACACACGCACCTGCACTAGGCGAATACACACACACACACACACACACACACACACACACACACACACACACACACAGGCACACACACACACACACACACACACACATACACACACACATACACACACACACACACACACACACACGTGCACACACACACACACACACCCGTAAGGACCCCGTTATCAAGCAGTCACTCTACCCTCAGCCTTCTTTCCCCTCCCTCCCCTTCTAATCCCATCACACACACACACCTCCCCCGCTTCTAAGGGTCACTCATCCTTCTCTCCCCCTCCCCCTCCCCCTCCCCCCTTAATCCCATCCCTCTCTCTCCCACACATGCACACACACATACACAAGCACATATACACTTGACACAAACACGTACTCCCCCTTCCCCTAACCACCTCTCCCCCTCCCCCTAACCACCTACCCCTCCCCCAAACCATCTAACCCCCTCCCCCTAACCACCTACCCCTCCCCCAAACCATCTAACCCCCTCCCCCATAACCATCCATCCCCTCTCCCCCTAACCATCTATTTCCCTCCCCCTAACCATCTCTCCCCTTCCTTCTGTGGAGCAATGGGGCAACCTAGAATTAGGATGAGAACAAAGGGCCCGAAGGACAAATCTGGGAGGGATGACTGGGAGGCAGAGCTCAAAAAAAGGAGGAAGACTGGACAAGGAGGCTAGATGATCTTACAAGGAAGATGGAGAAGAGGTTAGCAGCAGAATCCAGAAGATGGGAGCAACATGCCACAGTAGCAGAAGCCAAGATACAGAGATTAGAAGAGGAGCTGAGACATCTGAAACAGCCTAGAGACAAAGATATTACAGAAGTAGCATCAGCAATGACTACATCAGACACAGACAACGGGTCTGAATGGAGCATGGAAGCTAAACTGTATGCAGAGGTCCTGTCAAACCCACATGGGGCCAAAACAAAGACAGGGAGCACAATAGGACAGAATGAGAGGTTGGAATACATTGAAGGAACTAGGACATGTGCAGGGACCTTACCAGACACTTGTGGGGGCCAGCAACAGGTGAGCAGGAAGGACAAACCAAGAAGCATAGGGGCCACAGCTAGGGAAGGGACTGAAAGAAGGAACACTCCACAGGAAGGAACTATAACACCTCAGAGGATGCAATGGGAGTCACAGTGGGAGGTGGAAAGGGAGAGATCAGTTTTTGTCTATGGGCTAGACGAAGCTAAAGGGGAAACTTATGAGTAAAGAAAGCAGGAGGAGAAAAAAACGATTGAAGGTATCATGAAGGTGATAGGTGAGGGGGACATGACCCAGGTGGCAAATTTTCGGAGAATCGGGTGGTTCACAAAGAAAAGGAATCGGCCTCTCAAACTAATTTTCAAGGCAGAATCAACTCGAACCATGATCCTGCAGGAGAAAGCACAGCTGAGAGGCAAACAGGAGTTTATGAGTGTGCACCTCGATCGAGACAGAACACAGGAGGAAAGGATGATACTGAAAGAGAGAGTGCAAAAGCGAAAGGAGGAATGGAAGGAAATGAAAAAGGAGAGCAGAATAACCCAGGAACAGGTGGAAGAACAAGCACAACCCCCAGAAACACCTGCAGAAGGACTCCAGCCACGACACCCCAAGGCAACTGAACAACCCAAACCAACCATCACACACCGATCCCTCTGTTCCCACCCCCTGCACCACGAACCTTAATCCTACAGCAACCCCCTATGGGAGCTCTTCCTCCACCTCCACTGCAACCCCCCACCAGGGCTCCTGCTCTCCCAACCCCAGTATTCCCCCAGGACCACAGTTACAGTATTAGAACAGAAGTTGAAGGTTTGGTACACAAATGCAGATGGATTAATGAATAAATATGAGGAATGGCAAGAAAGAATCAATGAGAAGTCCCCAGACATCATAGCAGTTACAGAAACAAAACTCGCGGAGACAATAACAGATGCAATCTTCCCACCAGGATACCAGATCATGAGGAAAGATAGAAGGGGCAGAGGGGGAGGAGGGGTTGCTCTGCTGGTAAAAAACCGATGGAAATTCGAGAAAATGGGAGGCATAGACGAGACAGGAGAAAGGGACTACATAGTAGGTACACTTCAGTCTGGGGAGCACAAGGTGGTCATTGCAGTGATGTATAATCCACCACAGAACTGCAGGAGGCCAAGAGAGGAATATGAGGAGAGCAACAGAGCAATGGTGGACACACTTGCTGAGGCGGCAAGAAGAGCTCACTCCAGCAGAGCAAAGTTGCTGGTTATGGGAGATTTCAACCACAGGGAGATTGACTGGGAAAACCTGGAGCCACATGGGGGTCCCGAAACATGGAGAGCCAAGATGTTGGATGTGGTGCTGGAAAGCCTCATGCACCAACATGTTAAGGACACTACCAGAGTGAGAGGGGAGGATGAACCAGCAAGATTGGACCTTGTGTTCACCCTGGGCAGTTCAGACATTGAGGACATCACATATGAGAGTCCCCTAGGAGCTAGTGACCACGTGGTTCTGTGCTTTGAATACATAGTAGAGCTGCAAGCGGAGAGAGTAACAGGAGTTGAATGGGAAAAGCCTGACTATGAAAGAGGGGACTACGTAGGGTTGAGGAACTTCCTGCAGGAGGTTCTGTGGGACAGAGAACTGGCAGGAAAGCCAGTAAATGAAATAATGAAATACGTAACAACAAAACGCAAGGAGGCAGTGGAAAGGTTTATTCCCATGGGCAACAGAAACAATGGGAAGACCAGAATGAGCCCCTGGTTTACCCGACGGTGTAAGGAGGCAAAAACAAAGTGCAATAGAGAATGGAAAAAGTACAGAAGGCAGAGAACACATGAAAATAGGGAGATCAGTCGCAGAGCCAGGAACGAGTATGCACAGGTAAGGAGGGAGGCCCAGCGACAGTATGAAAATAACATAGCATCGAAAATCAAGACTGACCCAAAACTGTTGTATAGCCACATCAGGAGGAAGACAACAGTCAAAGACCAGGTGATCAGATTGAGGACAGAAGGTGGAGAACTCACAAGAAATGATCAGGAGGTATGTGAGGAGCTAAACAGGAGATTTAAGGAAGTTTTTACAGTAGAGACAGGAAGGGCTTTGAGAAGACAGCACAGAAGGGAACATCAAGGGGGAATATACCAACAAGTGTTGGATGACATACGAACAACCGAGGAGGAGGTGCAGAAGCTGCTAAGTGACCTTGATACCTCAAAGGCGATGGGACCGGACATCTCCCCATGGGTCCTTAGAGAAGGAGCAGAGATGCTGTGCGCGCCCCTAACCACGATCTTCAACCCATCCCTTGAAACTGGGCAACTACCTGAGAAATGGAAGACAGCAAATGTAGTCCCCATATTTAAGAAAGGAAACAGAAATGAGGCACTAAACTACAGACCTGTGTCTCTGACATGTATTGTGTGCAAAGTCATGGAGAAGATTATCAGGAGGAGAGTGGTGGAACACCTGGAATGGAACAAGATTATAAATGAAAACCAGCATTGGTTCTTGGAAGGCAAATCCTGTGCCACAAACCTTCTGGAGTTTTATGACAAGGTAACAGAAGTAAGACACGAGAGAGAGGGGTGGGTTGATTGCGTTTTCCTAGACTGCAGGAAGGTCTTTGACACAGTTCCCCACAAGAGATTAGTGCAGAAGCTGGAGGATCAGGCGCATATAACAGGGAGGGCACTGAAATGGATCAGGGAATACCTGACAGGGAGGCAACAACGAGTCATGGTACGTGAAGATGTATCACAGTGGGCGCCTGTGACGAGCGGGGTCCCACAGGGGTCAGTTCTAGGACCAGTGCTATTTTTTATATATGCGAACGACATGATGGACGGAATAGACTCTGAAGTGTCCCTATTCGCAGATGATGTGAAGCTGATGAGAAGAATTAAATCGGATGAGGATGAGGCAGGACTGCAAAGAGACCTGGATAGGCTGGACATGTGGTCCAGAAACTGGCTTCTCGAATTCAACCCTGCCAAATGCAAAGTCATGGAGATTGGGGAGGGGCAAAGAAGACCGCAGACAGAGTATAGGCTAGGTGGACAAAGACTACAGACCTCACTCAGGGAGAAAGACCTTGGGGTGACCATAACACCGAGCACATCACCGGAGGCACACATCAACCAAATAACTGCTGCAGCATACGGGCGCCTGGCAAACCTGAGAATAGCGTTCCGATACCTTAATAAGGAATCGTTCAAGACACTGTACACTGTGTATGTTAGGCCCATACTGGAGTATGCAGCACCAGTCTGGAACCCACACCTGGTCAAGCACGTCAAGAAGTTAGAGAAAGTACAAAGGTTTGCAACAAGGCTAGTCCCAGAGCTCAAGGGAATGTCGTACGAGGAAAGGTTAAGGGAAATCGGACTGACGACACTGGAGGACAGAAGGGTCAGGGGAGACATGATAACGACATTCAAGATACTGAGGGGAATAGACAAGGTGGACAGAGATAGGATGTTCCAGAGAGGGGACACAGGGACAAGGGGTCACAACTGGAAGCTGAAGACTCAGACGAGTCACAGGGACGTTAGGAAGTATTTCTTCAGTCATAGAGTTGTCAGCAAGTGGAATAGCCTAGCAAGTGAAGTAGTGGAGGCAGGAACCATACATAGTTTTAAGAAGAGGTATGACAAAGCTCAGGAAGCAGAGAGAGAGAGGACCTAGTAGCGATCAGTGAAGAGGCGGGGCCAGGAGCTGAGTCTCGACCCCCTGAAACCACAATTAGGTGAGTACACATACACACTTGACAAAAAAAAAACTGAAAGATAACTGCAAATCAGCCAGAACAAGATGCTGGATCTGAGTCCATGAGAACATGTAGGTCTGGGTCCATGAGACCATGTAGGCCTGGGTCCATGAGACCATGTAGGCCTGGGTCCATGAGACCATGTAGGCCTGGGTCCATGAGAACATGTAGGCCTGGGTCCATGAGAACATGTAGGCCTGGGTCCATGAGAACATGTAGGCCTTGGCCCATGAGAACATGTAGGCCTGGGTCCATGAGAACATGTAGGCCTGTGTCCATGAGAACATGTAGGCCTTGGCCCATGAGAACATGTAGGCCTGGGTCCATGAGAACATGTAGGCCTTGGTCCATGAGAACATGTAGGCCTGGGTCCATGAGAACATGTAGGCCTGGGTCCATGAGAACATGTAGGCCTGGGTCCATGAGAACATGTAGGCCTGGGTCCATGAGAACATGTAGGCTTGGGTCCATGAGAACATGTAGGCCTGGGTCCATGAGAACATGTAGGCCTGGGTCCATGAGAACATGTAGGCCTGGGTCCATGAGAACATGTAGGCTTGGTTGTCATGTAGGGGGGTAATGATTGAATAGGATATAAGTGGGGAATATGGGAGTAAGGGATTATGTAGGCAGGGGAGAGGCAGGCGAGGTGGTAGGAGTGAGGTATGCGGAGGTAGGTAGGTAATGACAGGTCAGTGGTGACCACCACGACACTCTCATTAACTCTACACTACTCACTAACATATGCCTCGCCCACTCTTCACTCATATAAACATAATAAAATATGAGAAATAGGAATAGCTAATAACGGTGGGCAGTGAATATTACTATTCTACTCAAACACAGTTTATTATTAAGTCTTTGTACAATAATATATTTGGGAACAGAGCATCATAGTGGTTTAGATAAATGGGATGGTACACATAAGCAGTGAGACAGGGAACACAATCAACTTGACCAAAATGAATGTAACTTACAATATAGCACAGAGGACAGTTCACTACAGGAACTAAGCCACAGGTCCCAAGACCTACACAGCACGAGTACGACGCCAAGCCAGTACTCTGCCCAGTGCCTCCAACAGTCTCCTCCAGAGACTTCAGCAGCCTTCTCCCGAGCCAGCAGCTCCGCTCGAAGTCTCTGCACCCCAGCAGCAGCTCCGCTCGAATCTCTGCTCAGGAGCTCTGCACCCCTGCAGCAGCTCCGCTCGAATCTCTGCTCAGGAGCTCTGCACCCCAGTAGCAGCTCCGCTCGAATCTCCTGATCATGCTCTTCCTTGGGCTTTTATGGTGGTCCAAGCACCCTCGACAACCACGTGTACGACCTGACGCCAGGATTTGACGCCGTCAAGAACAAAAGGCCTCAGACGTGGGCGTGGCTACAGACGTTTGCCAAGGCAAGGTGTGACCATATAATTGGTTAAATTAGGTCTCCCCAGAGACCTCACAAGCCCAGCTGAACTACATCACATGGTTCCATAAGAATATGTAGGCTTGGGTCCATGAGAACATGTAGGCTTGGGTCCATGAGAACATGTAGGCCTGGGTCCATGAGAACATGTAGGCTTGGGTCCATGAGAACATGTAGGCCTGGGTCCATGAGAACATGTAGGCTTGGGTCCATGAGAACATGTAGGCCTGGGTCCATGAGAACATGTAGGCTTGGGTCCATGAGAACATGTAGGCCTGGGTCCATGAGAACATGTAGGCCTGGGTCCATGAGAACATGTAGGCCTGGGTCCATGAGAACATGTAGGCCTGGGTCCATGAGAACATGTAGGCTTGAGTCCATGAGAACATGTAGGCCTGGGTCCATGAGAACATGTAGGCCTGGGTCCATGAGAACATGTAGGCCTGGGTCCAAGAGAACATGTAGGCCTGGGTCCATGAGAACATGTAGGCTTGGGTCCATGAGAACATGTAGGCCTGGGTCCATGAGAACATGTAGGCCTGGGTCCATGAGAACATGTAGGCCTGGGTCAATGAGAACATGTAGGCTTGGGTCCATGAGAACATGTAGGCCTGGGTCCATGAGAACATGTAGGCCTGGGTCCATGAGAACATGTAGGCCTGGGACCAAGAGAACATGTAGGCCTGGGACCAAGAGAACATGTAGGCCTGGGACAAAGAGAACATGTAGGCCTGGGACCAAGAGAACATGTAGGCCTGGGACCAAGAGAACATGTAGGCCTGGGTCCAAGAGAACATGTAGGCCTGGGACCAAGAGAACATGTAGGCCTGGGACCAAGAGAACATGTAGGCCTGGGACCAAGAGAACATGTAGGCCTGGGTCCAAGAGAACATGTAGGCCTGGGACCAAGAGAACATGTAGGCCTGGGTCCAAGAGAACATGTAGGCCTGGGTCCAAGAGAACATGTAGACCTGGGACCAAGAGAACATGTAGGCCTGGGACCAAGAGAACATGTAGGCCTGGGACCAAGAGAACATGTAGGCCTGGGACAAAGAGAACATGTAGGCCTGGGACCAAGAGAACATGTAGGCCTGGGACCAAGAGAACATGTAGGCCTGGGACAAAGAGAACATGTAGGCCTGGGTCCAAGAGAACATGTAGGCCTGGGACCAATAGAACATGTAGGCCTGGGATCAAGAGAACATGTAGGCCTGGGACCAAGAGAACATGTAGGCCTGGGACCAAGAGAACATGTAGGCCTGGGTCCAAGAGAACGTGTAGGCCTGGGTCCAAGAGAACATGTAGGCCTGGGACCAAGAGAACATGTAGGCCTGGGTCCAAGAGAACATGTAGGCCTGGGACCAAGAGAACATGTAGGCCTGGGACCAAGAGAACATGTAGGCCTGGGTCCAAGAGAACATGTAGGCCTGGGACCAAGAGAACATGTAGGCCTGGGTCCAAGAGAACATGTAGGCCTGGGTCCAAGAGAACATGTAGGCCTGGGACCAAGAGAACATGTAGGCCTGGGTCCAAGAGAACATGTAGGCCTGGGACCAAGAGAACATGTAGGCCTGGGACCAAGAGAACATGTAGGCCTGGGTCCAAGAGAACATGTAGGCCTGGGTCCAAGAGAACATGTAGGCCTGGGACCAAGAGAACATGTAGGCCTGGGACCAAGAGAACATGTAGGCCTGGGTCCAAGAGAACATGTAGGCCTGGGTCCAAGAGAACATGTAGGCCTGGGACCAAGAGAACATGTAGGCCTGGGACCAAGAGAACATGTAGGCCTGGGACCAAGAGAACATGTAGGCCTGGGACCAAGAGAACATGTAGGCCTGGGACCAAGAGAACATGTAGGCCTGGGACCAAGAGAACATGTAGGCCTGGGACCAAGAGAACATGTAGGCCTGGGACCAAGAGAACATGTAGGCCTGGGACCAAGAGAACATGTAGGCCTGGGACCAAGACAACATGTAGGCCTGGGACCAAGAGAACATGTAGGCCTGGGACCAAGAGAACATGTAGGCCTGGGACCAAGAGAACATGTAGGCCTGGGACAAAGAGAACATGTAGGCCTGGGACCAAGAGAACATGTAGGCCTGGGTCCAAGAGAACATGTAGGCCTGGGACCAAGAGAACATGTAGGCCTGGGACCAAGAGAACATGTAGGCCTGGGACCAAGAGAACATGTAGGTCTGGGACCAAGAGAACATGTAGGCCTGGGACCAAGAGAACATGTAGGCCTGGGACCAAGAGAACATGTAGGCCTGGGACCAAGAGAACATGTAGGCCTGGGACCAAGAGAACATGTAGGCCTGGGACCAAGAGAACATGTAGGCCTGGGACCAAGAGAACATGTAGGCCTGGGGCCAAGAGAACATGTAGGTCTGGGACCAAGAGAACATATAGGCCTGGGACCAAGAGAACATATAGGCCTGGGACCAAGAGAACATGTAGGTCTGGGACCAAGAGAACATGTAGGTCTGGGACCAAGAGAACATGTAGGCCTGGGACCAAGAGAACATGTAGGCCTGGGACCAAGAGAACATGTAGGTCTGGGACCAAGAGAACATGTAGGCCTGGGACCAAGAGAACATGTAGGCCTGGGACCAAGAGAACATGTAGGCCTGGGACCAAGAGAACATGTAGGCCTGGGACCAAGAGAACATGTAGGCCTGGGACCAAGAGAACATGTAGGCCTGGGGCCAAGAGAACATGTAGGCCTGGGACCAAGAGAACATGTAGGCCTGGGACCAAGAGAACATGTAGGCCTGGGACCAAGAGAACATATAGGCCTGGGACCAAGAGAACATGTAGGTCTGGGACCAAGAGAACATGTAGGTCTGGGACCAAGAGAACATGTAGGCCTGGGACCAAGAGAACATGTAGGTCTGGGACCAAGAGAACATGTAGGCCTGGGTCCAAGAGAACATGTAGGCCTGGGACCAAGAGAACATGTAGGTCTGGGACCAAGAGAACATGTAGGCCTGGGACCAAGAGAACATGTAGGCCTGGGACCAAGAGAACATGTAGGTCTGGGACCAAGAGAACATGTAGGCCTGGGTCCAAGAGAACATGTAGGCCTGGGACCAAGAGAACATGTAGGTCTGGGACCAAGAGAACATGTAGGCCTGGGACCAAGAGAACATGTAGGTCTGGGACCAAGAGAACATGTAGGCCTGGGTCCAAGAGAACATGTAGGCCTGGGTCCAAGAGAACATGTAGGCCTGGGACCAAGAGAACATGTACGTCTGGGACCAAGAGAACATGTAGGTCTGGGACCAAGAGAACATGTAGGTCTGGGACCATGAGAACATGTAGGCCTGGGACCAAGAGAACATGTAGGCCTGGGACCAAGAGAACATGTAGGCCTGGGACCAAGAGAACATGTAGGCCTGGGACCAAGAGAACATGTAGGCCTGGGACCAAGAGAACATGTAGGCCTGGGTCCAAGAGAACATGTAGGCCTGGGACCAAGAGAACATGTAGGTCTGGGACCAAGAGAACATGTAGGCCTGGGACCAAGAGAACATGTAGGCCTGGGACCAAGAGAACATGTAGGTCTGGGACCAAGAGAACATGTAGGCCTGGGTCCAAGAGAACATGTAGGCCTGGGACCAAGAGAACATGTAGGTCTGGGACCAAGAGAACATGTAGGCCTGGGACCAAGAGAACATGTAGGTCTGGGACCAAGAGAACATGTAGGCCTGGGTCCAAGAGAACATGTAGGCCTGGGACCAAGAGAACATGTAGGCCTGGGACCAAGAGAACATGTACGTCTGGGACCAAGAGAACATGTAGGTCTGGGACCAAGAGAACATGTAGGTCTGGGACCATGAGAACATGTAGGCCTGGGACCAAGAGAACATGTAGGCCTGGGACCAAGAGAACATGTAGGCCTGGGACCAAGAGAACATGTAGGCCTGGGACCAAGAGAACATGTAGGCCAGGATGAATTACAGCAGTTGGATATGCTGAATGTTGAAGACAGAGTAAAACAACTGAAGCTAAATCATGTTTATAAAATTGCTCACAAACAATGTCCAGAATATCTTGCTGTCAATTTTGTCAAGGTCGACAACCAAAGCAATCATAGTACTAGGGGAGGGGAGAGCACAACTTTGTAGTAGCCACAGTCATTGGCCAGGCTTCAAACACCTTTTATTGTACAGCAATAAAGGAATGGAACAGACTGCCTGCACATGTCAATGCCAGTCATAGCATCAACCAGTTCAAGAAGACTGCCAAAAGTTGCTTAATGAATGTAGAGACAGAAAGGGAGAAGAATAATTTATTTTTTAACTAACACACGTGTAAATATAAATAACTCATATTACCTTATTCCTCGTATATCTCCTTTATAGTGTATTAATAAGGTATTTAAAGGAACCCAGTGGAAATAAGTCACTTTGTCTGACGTTTTTGGGTTATCCCAGGATCTCTACACACATACTGCTGTGTGTGATAATCTGTGTAACTGTATTTATGTATACCTGAATAAACTTACACACACACACACACATGCATAGCTTTAAGAAGAGGTATGATGAAGCTCGTGGAGCCGGGAGAGAGTGGACCTAGTAGCGACCAGTGAAGAGGCTGGGCCAGGAGCTGTGGTTCGAACCCTACATCAACAATTAGGTGAGTACACACACACACACGATATTTTTTATTCACTGAACTGCGATATACCCCGTTAGTTGACCTTATTATTATTATTATTATTATTATTATTATTATTATTATTATTATTATTATTATTATTATTATTATTATTATTATTACTCAGAAAATAATATGCTTGTGAGGAAGGTGTGACCTTAACTGGCCACACATGACCACTGTGACACGTGGGTTTGTGACGCTTGAGAGCGTGACAACGCGTGTGACTGCATGTTACTGTGTCTAAGAGGAGAGCGTGACGCATCGTGACGGCATGTTACCGTGTCTCAGAGGAGGGCGTGACGGCAAATTACGGCGTCTCAGGGAAGTACAACACAGTGTCCAGTCCAGTGTACAGTGTCCAGTCCAGTGTACAGTGTCCAGTCCAGTGTACAGTGTCCAGTCCAGTGTACAGTGTCCAGTCCAGTGTACAGTGTCCAGTCCAGTGTACAGTGTCCAGGCCAGTGTACAGTGTCCAGGCCAGTGTACAGTGTCCAGGCCAGTGTACAGTGTCCAGTCCAGTGTACAGTGTCCAGGCTAGTGTACAGTGTCCAGGCCAATGTACAGTGTCCAGTCCAGTGTACAGTGTCCAGTCCAGTGTACAGTGTCCAGTCCAGTGTACAGTGTCCAGTCCAGTGTACAGTGTCCAGTCCAGTGTACAGTGTCCAGGCCAGTGTACAGTGTCCAGTCCAGTGTACAGTGTCCAGGCTAGTGTACAGTGTCCAGGCCAGTGTACAGTGTCCAGGCCAGTGTACAGTGTCCAGGCCAGTGTACAGTGTCCAGGCCAGTGTACAGTGTCCAGGCCAGTGTACAGTGCCCAGTCCAGTGTACAGTGTCCAGGCCAGTGTACAGTGTCCAGGCCAGTGTACAGTGTCCAGTCCAGTGTACAGTGTCCAGGCCAGTGTACAGTGTCCAGGCCAGTGTACAGTGTCCAGGCCAGTGTACAGTGTACAGTGTACAGTGTCCAGGCCAGTGTACAGTGTCCAGGCCAGTGTACCAGTGCCCAGTCCAGTGTACAGTGTCCAGGCCAGTGTACAGTGTCCAGGCCAGTGTACAGTGTCCAGTCCAGTGTACAGTGTCCAGGCCAGTGTACAGTGTCCAGGCCAGTGTACAGTGTCCAGTCCAGTGTACAGTGTCCAGTCCAGTGTACAGTGTCCAGTCCAGTGTAGTGTCCAGGCCAGTGTACAGTGTCCAGGCCAGTGTACAGTGTCCAGGCCAGTGTACAGTGTCCAGTCCAGTGTACAGTGTCCAGGCCAGTGTACAGTGTCCAGGCCAGTGTACAGTGTCCAGTCCAGTGTACAGTGTCCAGGCCAGTGTACAGTGTCCAGTCCAGTGTACAGTGTCCAGTCCAATATACAGTGTCCAGGCCAGTGTACAGTGTCCAGAGCAGTGCACAGTGTCCAGTCCAGTGTACAGTGTCCAGGCCAGTGTACAGTGTCCAGGCCAGTGTACAGTGTCCAGTCCAGTGTACAGTGTCCAGTCCAGTGTACAGTGTCCAGGCCAGTGTACAGTGTCCAGTCCAGTGTACAGTGTCCAGTCCAGTATACAGTGCCCAGCCCAGTGTACAGTGTCCAGAGCAGTGCACAGTGTCCAGTCCAGTGTACAGTGTCCAGGCCAGTGTACAGTGTCCAGACCAGTGTACAGTGTCCAGTCCAGTGTACAGTGTCCAGGCCAGTGTACAGTGTCCAGGCCAGTGTACAGTGTCCAGTCCAGTGTACAGTGTCCAGGCCAGTGTACAGTGCCCAGTCCAGTGTACAGTGTCCAGGCCAGTGTACAGTGTCCAGTCCAGTGTACAGTGTCCAGGCCAGTGTACAGTGTCCAGTCCAGTGTACAGTGTCCAGGCCAGTGTACAGTGTCCAGGCCAGTGTACAGTGTCCAGTCCAGTGTACAGTGTCCAGGCCAGTGTACAGTGCCCAGTCCAGTGTACAGTGTCCAGGCAAGTGTACAGTGTCCAGTCCAGTGTACAGTGTCCAGGCCAGTGTACAGTGTCCAGTCCAGTGTACAGTGTCCAGGCCAGTGTACACAGCGTCTGAAGCTCTCAGCTTTTGGACAAGTCTTACCATCTAGATACCCCGTCCAGTGCTCAATATATTGAATAAGAAAGGAGGATAACAGGGCACTTTCAGTGTCTGCTCTTAAAATAGAATCTGCGTAGTACTCTACGGCCGGTGAGTTGCTAAATCGGGTACTGGAGTTGTTGTGGTCCGCGGCTCCAACGAACCCGGGTACGAACCCGGTTTTTTTCGGGACAGGATCGATGTCCGCGTTGAATTTACATAGTTGTTACGGCGTTCAGTTACTCTCGGCGTTTTAATAACAACACCAACGCGTAACACTTCAATAGCAGGAGAAGAAGAAAGATTTGAGAATACGTAGCCACGGTATGTGGCAGTCTCCCTACGTTGGGAGTCTGTTCACCTAGCGTAAGGAAGTAGGTACCAGGATATTAGTTGGTATTAGGGTAGTGCTAGAAGGTGCTGCCCTCTGTATTACGCAGTACGAGATGTATCTTATGTCTTATATGTCATGTATTCACCTTACCTGGAGTATACCTGGAGAGGGTTCCGGGGGTCAACGCCCCCGCGGCCCGGTCTGAGACCAGGCCTCATGGTGGATCAGGGTCTGATCAACCAGGTTCTTACTGCTGGCCGCACGCAAACTGACGTAACAACCACAGCCAAGCTGGTCAGGTACTGACTTTAGGTGCCTGTCCGGAAGGAGACTTATTCACTTCGCATGCGCTAGTAACTGCAGAGCTCCCGAAGTTTTGTATAAGTGAGTTAAAGATTTTGATTTCTGAGGTGTACATGACACAACGGATATAATTAACAGGTAAGGCACATGTCAACAGTCATGAAGCATAATTAATAATATAATTACAACAGGTAACAGGTGTGAAGTAATTAACAGGTGTATGCAACAACATGTAACAGATTTAAAGGTAATTACCATGCAACAGGTGTAAGTTAAACATTCAGCAGGTGTAGCAGGTGTGTGTTGATACCTGGTATCAAAGAGAGGTGAGATGACATACCTTTGCACGAGGGACAGGTGATACCTTCTTGTCTTTGTAGTAGTGATTCTGAGAGTGACTCCATCAAGTCTGTGACCGCTGCCAACCGCTGTAGAGAGGAGAGGTTGTGATGGTGCTGGGTTGTGGTTGTATGGTGGTGGAAGGTATGTTGATGGTGGTTGTGGATGCTGAGAGAAGGAGCTAAGCAACTATGTGATCCAATAATATAAATGTGAATTACAGACCAGAGTCTCTAACATAAATATTGTCCAAAGTTCTGGGGAGGATAACAAGGGAAAGGATATTTAAGCACTTGGAGAGAAGATTCTGCATAGAACACCAGCTTGGATTTGGGAATGGAAATCCTGTCATGCAAATTCACTGGAGTTCCATGACAAAGTCACAGAGATAAACCAGGAAAGACAGAGCTGTGTGGGCTGCACCTTCTGGGAGTGCAGGAAGACTCTGATACAGTACCACAGCAGAGATCAGTCCAGAAATTAAAAGAGCAGGCAGTGATAAAAAGGCAGAGAGTAACAGTAAAAGATGAGACATCAGTATGGGGTAAGAGCAACGAACGAGGTTCCGCAAGTATCAATACTAGGACCGCTGCTGTTCCTAATATACTATGTGAACGATGTACTACCAGTGTCTTGTGTGTCACTGTTTGCTGATGATGTGAAGTTAATGAGAAGAATGAGAACAGGAGAGGACAGTGATAAACTACAGGGAGACCTCAATAAACTACAGATTTTGCAATCAAATGACTTCAAATTTCAGTTCGAACAAATGCAAGGTCATGCAATTCATAGGCGAGGAAAGACCGGGCACAGAGTACAACAGGGGCAGAGAGATATTGCAGATATCAGAAAGTAAAAAGGACCTGGGGTGAACATATCACCAAGCATATCGCCAGAAATACACATAAACCACACAAAGTCAGCGGCACATGCATGATTAGCAACCTTTAAAATAGTGTTAAGGAACTTGAGTAAAGAATCCTTTAGAACGTATGTGAGTATGCAGCACCAGCATGGAGCCCACACCTGGCCAGGCACGTGAAGAAACTCGACCTGGTCGAGAGGTTTACATCCAGACTCGTCCCAGAACTGAAAGGAATACACAAATAACCCGCACATAAAAGAGAGAAGCTTACGACGACGTTTCGGTTCGACTTGGACCATTTACAAAGTCACACTAACCAGAAGTGGAGCAGGACGGCTATATACAGGCAGGAAGAGGTAGTGGTGGTAGTAGTAGTACAAGAATGGTATATAATACCGACAAGATGAAATTAATTATTATTATTATTATTATCAAGGGGGAAGCGCTAAACCCGGAGGATTATACAGCGCCTGGGGGGGGGGTGGAAGGCATTCAGGCTTAATTTGGGGAACTGGAGCACAGATCCAATTCCCTAAATCAAGAGCCCCTCACCAACATCAAGGAACCTTCCTTGAGGGGAGATGAAATTAAGATACATGCGCAACGGACCGAAACGTCGTCGTAAACTTCTCTCTTTTATGTGCGGGTTATTTGTGTATCGTTCCAGTCACGGTATTGTGCCTTTTTGTTATTTATTGAAAGGAATACACTATGAGGAGATGATGAAGGAATTGAACCTGACAATTTTGGCAGAAAGGAGAAGGGGGGATATGATTACGACATATAAAATCTTAAGAGGAAATGAAAAGGTAAAAAGGGACACATTGTTTGTATTAAGAGGACCAGGATCAAGGGGACACAGACTGTATTAAGAGGACCAGGATCAAGGGGACACAGATTGTATTAAGAGGACCAGGATCAAGGGGACACAGACTGTATTAAGAGGACCAGGATCAAGGAGACACAGACTGTATTAAGAGGACCAGGATCAAGGTGACACAGACTGTATTAAGAGGACCAGGATCAAGGGGACACAGACTGTATTAAGAGGACCAGGATCAAGGGGACACAGACTGTATTAAGAGGACCAGGATCAAGGGGACACAGACTGTATTAAGAGGACCAGGATCAAGGGGACACAGACTGTATTAAGAGGACCAGGATCAAGGGGACACAGACTGTATTAAGAGGACCAGGATCAAGGGGACACAGACTGTATTAAGAGGACCAGGATCAAGGGGACACAGACTGTATTAAGAGGACCAGGATCAAGGGGACACAGACTGTATTAAGAGGACCAGGATCAAGGGGACACAGACTGTATTAAGAGGACCAGGATCAAGGGGACACAGACTGTATTAAGAGGACCAGGATCAAGGGGACACAGACTGTATTAAGAGGACCAGGATCAAGGTGAAACAGACTGTATTAAGAGGACCAGGATCAAGGGGACACAGACTGTATTAAGAGGACCAGGATCAAGGGGACACAGACTGTATTAAGAGGACCAGGATCAAGGGGACACAGACTGTATTAAGAGGACCAGGATCAAGGGGACACAGACTGTATTAAGAGGACCAGGATCAAGGGGACACAGACTGTATTAAGAGGACCAGGATCAAGGGGACACAGACTGTATTAAGAGGACCAGGATCAAGGTGAAACAGACTATTAAGAGGACCAGGATCAAGGTGAAACAGACTGTATTAAGAGGACCAGGATCAAGGGAACACAGGCTGTATTAAGAGGACCAGGATCAAGGGGACACAGACTGTATTAAGAGGACCAGGATCAAGGTGAAACAGACTGTATTAAGAGGACCAGGATCAAGGTGAAACAGACTGTATTAAGAGGACCAGGATCAAGGTGAAACAGACTGTATTAAGAGGACCAGGATCAAGGTGAAACAGACTGTATTAAGAGGACCAGGATCAAGGTGAAACAGACTGTATTAAGAGGACCAGGATCAAGGTGAAACAGACTGTATTAAGAGGACCAGGATCAAGGTGACACAGACTGTATTAAGAGGACCAGGATCAAGGTGACACAAACTGTATTAAGAGGACCAGAATCAAGGTGAAACAGACTGTATTAAGAGGACCAGTATCAAGGTGACACAGACTGTATTAAGAGGACCAGGATCAAGGGGACACAGGCTGTATTAAGAGGACCAGGATCAAGGGGACACAGACTGTATTAAGAAGACCAGGATCAAGGAGACACAGGCTGTATTAAGAGGACCAGGATCAAGGTGACACAAACTGTATTAAGAGGACCAGGATCAAGGGGACACAGGCTGTATTAAGAGGAGAAGGATCAAGGTGACACAGATTGTATTAATAGGACCACGATCAAGGGGACACAGGCTGTATTAGGAGGACCAGGATCAAGGTGACACAGACTGTATTAAGAGGACCAGGATCAAGGGGACACAGACTGTATTAAGAGGAACAGGATCAAGGTGACACAGACTGTATTAAGAGGACCAGGATCAAGGGGACACAGGCTGTATTAAGAGGACCAGGTTCAAGGGGACACAGACTGTATTAAGAGGACCAGGATCAAGGTGACACAGATTGTATTAAGAGGAACAGGATCAAGGGGACACAGGCTGTATTAAAAGGACCAGGATCAAGGGGACACAGGCTGTATTAAGAGGACCAGGATCAAGGTGACACAGATTGTATTAAGAGGACCAGGATCAAGGGGACACAGACTGTATTAAGAGGACCAGGATCAAGGGGACACAGACTGTATTAAGAGGACCAGAATCAAGGGGACACAGACTGTATTAAGAGGACCAGGATCAAGGGGACACAGACTGTATTAAGAGGACCAGGATCAAGGGGACACAGACTGTATTAAGAGGACCAGGATCAAGGGGACACAGGCTGTATTAAGAGGACCAGGATCAAGGAGACACAGACTGTATTAAGAGGACCAGGATCAACGGGACACAGACTGTATTAAGAGGACCAGGATCAAGGGGACACAGGCTGTATTAAGAGGACCAGGATCAAGGGGACACAGGCTGTATTAAGAGGACCAGGATCAAGGAGACACAGGCTGTATTAAGAGGACCAGGAGCAAGGGGACACAGGCTGTATTAAGAGGACCAGGATCAAGGTGACACAGATTGTATTAAGAGGACCAGGATCAAGGGGACACAGGCTGTATTAAGAGGACCAGGATCAAGGGGACACAGACTGTATTAAGAGGAACAGGATCAAGGTGACACAAACTGTATTAAGAGGACCAGGATCAAGGGAACACAGGCTGTATTAAGAGGACCAGGTTCAAGGGGACACAGACTGTATTAAGAGGACCAGGATCAAGGTGACACAAACTGTATTAAGAGGAACAGGATCAAGGGGACACATGCTGTATTAAGAGGACCAGGATCAAGGGGACACAGGCTGTATTAAGAGGACCAGGATCAAGGTGACACAGGTTGTATTAAGAGGACCAGGATCAAGGGGACACAGACTGTATTAAGAGGACCAGGATCAAGGGGACACAGACTGTATTAAGAGGACCAGGACCAAGGGGACACAGACTGTTTTAAGAGGACCAGGATCAAGGGGACACAGACTGTATTAAGAGGACCAGGATCAAGGGGACACAGACTGTATTAAGAGGACCAGGATCAAGGGGACACAGACTGTATTAAGAGGACCAGGATCAAGGGGACACAGGCTGTATTAAGAGGACCAGGATCAAGGAGACACAGACTGTATTAAGAGGACCAGGATCAAGGGGACACAGACTGTATTAAGAGGACCAGGATCAAAGAGACACAGACTGTATTAAGAGGACCAGGATCAAGGAGACACAGACTGTATTAAGAGGACCAGGATCAAGGGGACACAGACTGTATTAAGAGGACCAGGATCAAGGGGACACAGACTGTATTAAGAGGACCAGGATCAAGGGGACACAGGCTGTATTAAGAGGACCAGGATCAAGGAGACACAGACTGTATTAAGAGGACCAGGATCAACGGGACACAGACTGTATTAAGAGGACCAGGATCAAGGAGACACAGACTGTATTAAGAGGACCAGGATCAAGGAGACACAGACTGTATTAAGAGGACCAGGATCAAGGGGACACAGACTGTATTAAGAGGACCAGTATCAAGGAGACACAGACTGTATTAAGAGGACCAGGATCAAGGAGACACAGACTGTATTAAGAGGACCAGGATCAAGGGGACACAGACTGTACTAAGAGGACCAGGATCAAGGGGACACAGACTGTATTAAGAGGACCAGGATCAAGGAGACACAGACTGTATTAAGAGGACCAGGATCAAGGGGACACAGACTGTACTAAGAGGACCAGGATCAAGGGGACACAGACTGTATTAAGAGGACCAGGATCAAGGAGACACAGACTGTATTAAGAGGACCAGGATCAAAGAGACACAGACTGTATTAAGAGGACCAGGATCAAGGAGACACAGACTGTATTAAGAGGACCAGGATCAAGGGGACACAGACTGTATTAAGACGACCAGGATCAAAGAGACACAGACTGTATTAAGAGGACCAGGATCAAGGAGACACAGACTGTATTAAGAGGACCAGGATCAAGGGGACACAGACTGTATTAAGAGGACCAGGATCAAGGGGACACAGACTGTATTAAGAGGACCAGGATCAAGGGGACACAGGCTGTATTAAGAGGACCAGGATCAAGGAGACACAGACTGTATTAAGAGGACCAGGATCAACGGGACACAGACTGTATTAAGAGGACCAGGATCAAGGAGACACAGACTGTATTAAGAGGACCAGGATCAAGGAGACACAGACTGTATTAAGAGGACCAGGATCAAGGGGACACAGACTGTATTAAGAGGACCAGTATCAAGGAGACACAGACTGTATTAAGAGGACCAGGATCAAGGAGACACAGACTGTATTAAGAGGACCAGGATCAAGGGGACACAGACTGTACTAAGAGGACCAGGATCAAGGGGACACAGACTGTATTAAGAGGACCAGGATCAAGGAGACACAGACTGTATTAAGAGGACCAGGATCAAGGGGACACAGACTGTACTAAGAGGACCAGGATCAAGGGGACACAGACTGTATTAAGAGGACCAGGATCAAGGAGACACAGACTGTATTAAGAGGACCAGGATCAAGGGGACACAGACTGTACTAAGAGGACCAGGATCAAGGGGACACAGACTGTACTAAGAGGACCAGGATCAAGGGGACACAGACTGTATTAAGAGGACCAGGATCAAGGAGACACAGACTGTATTAAGAGGACCAGGATCAAGGGGACACAGACTGTACTAAGAGGACCAGGATCAAGGGGACACAGACTGTATTAAGAGGACCAGGATCAAGGAGACACAGACTGTATTAAGAGGACCAGGATCAAGGGGACACAGACTGTATTAAGAGGACCAGGATCAAGGGGACACAGACTGTATTAAGAGGACCAGGATCAAGGGGACACAGACTGTATTAAGAGGACCAGGATCAAGGAGACACAGACTGTATTAAGAGGACCAGGATCAAGGGGACACAGACTGTACTAAGAGGACCAGGATCAAGGGGACACAGACTGTATTAAGAGGACCAGGATCAAGGAGACACAGACTGTATTAAGAGGACCAGGATCAAGGGGACACAGACTGTATTAAGAGGACCAGGATCAAGGGGACACAGACTGTATTAAGAGGACCAGGATCAAGGGGACACAGACTGTATTAAGAGGACCAGGATCAAGGAGACACAGACTGTATTAAGAGGACCAGGATCAAGGAGACACAGACTGTATTAAGAGGACCAGGATCAAGGGGACACAGACTGTATTAAGAGGACCAGGATCAAGGAGACACAGACTGTATTAAGAGGACCAGGATCAAGGTGACACAGACTGTATTAAGAGGACCAGGATCAAGGTGACACAGACTGTATTAAGAGGACCAGGATCAAGGGGACACAGGTGGAAGCTGAGAACAAATATAACGCACTGGTATGTAAGGAAGTACTGGGTCTGTGGTTGAAAAGTGGAATGACTTGGATGGGACAGTGGTGGAGGCAAACTAAGTACACAGCTTCAAGAGTAGATATGATAGGGCGTAAGAGGATAGAAATCACTGATGCCCTGACCAGGAGCTGTGTCTCGATATCCGTAAACGATTTGTTGCGTATACATTCACACACGTATGACTAATTCTACTTGGAGTCCAGGAGCTGGAGTACACAGAGTGAAACGTGGAGGATTAAGCTAGAGTACTGAGTAAGGAGCTACGAAGTCGTACTGAGGTTACCTGCTGAAGAAAATGAGAAGCTGGAGGCTCTCTTCCCACCCTCCAGCAGACACTGTAACACTATCATTAAAGGTGAACAAGAAATAGTGAAGGTTTATCTTCTCGGTGCTGGTGTTACTACTGTTGTTACAACGGTAGTAACAACTGTTACTACTGTTGTTACAACGGTAGTAACAACTGTTACTACTGTTGTTACAACGGTAGTAACTGTTACTACTGTTGTTACAACGGTAGTAACTGTTACTACTGTTGTTACAACGGTAGTAACAACTGTTACTACTGTTGTTACAACGGTAGTAACAACTGTTACTACTGTTGTTACAACGATAGTAACAACTGTTACTACTGTTGTTACAACAATAGTAACTGTTACTACTGTTGTTACAACGGTAGTAACAACTGTTACTACTGCTGTTACAACGGTAGTAACAACTGTTACTACTGTTGTTACAACGATAGTAACAACTGTTACTACTGTTGTTACAACAATAGTAACTGTTACTACTGTTGTTACAACGGTAGTAACAACTGTTACTACTGTTGTTACAACGGTAGTAACAACTGTTACTACTGTTGTTACAACGGTAGTAACAACTGTTACTACTGTTGTTACAACGGTAGTAACAACTGTTACTGCTGTTGTTACAACAATAGTAACTGTTACTACTGTTGTTACAATGATAGTAACTGTTACTACTGTTGTTACAACGATAGTAACAACTGTTACTACTGTTGTTACAACGGTAGTAACAACTGTTACTACTGTTGTTACAACAATAGTAACTGTTACTACTGTTGTTACAATGATAGTAACTGTTACTACTGTTGTTACAACGATAGTAACTGTTACTACTGCTGTTACAACGATAGTAACTGTTACTACTGCTGTTACAACGATAGTAACTGTTACTACTGTTGTTACAACGATAGTAACTGTTACTACTGCTGTTACAACGATAGTACAACTGTTACTACTGCTGTTACAACGATAGTAACTGTTACTACTGCTGTTACAACGATAGTAACTGTTACTACTGCTGTTACAACGATAGTAACTGTTACTACTGTTGTTACAACGATAGTAACTGTTACTACTGCTGTTACAACGATAGTACAACTGTTACTACTGTTGTTACAACGATAGTAACTGTTACTACTGCTGTTACAACGATAGTACAACTGTTACTACTGTTGTTACAACGATAGTAACTGTTACTACTGCTGTTACAACTATAGTAACTGTTACTACTGCTGTTACAACGATAGTAACTGTTACTACTGCTGTTACAACGATAGTAACTGTTACTACTGTTGTTACAACGATAGTAACTGTTACTACTGCTGTTACAACGATAGTAACTGTTACTACTGTTGTTACAACGATAGTAACTGTTACTACTGCTGTTACAACGATAGTAACTGTTACTACTGCTGTTACAACGATAGTAACTGTTACTACTGCTGTTATAACGATAGTAACTGTTACTACTGCTGTTACAACGATAGTAACTGTTACTACTGTTGTTACAACGATAGTAACTGTTACTACTGCTGTTACAACGATAGTAACTGTTACTACTGCTGTTACAACGATAGTAAAACTGTTACTACTGCTGTTACAACGATAGTAACTGTTACTACTGCTGTTACAACGATAGTAACTGTTACTACTGCTGTTACAACGATAGTACAACTGTTACTACTGCTGTTACAACGATAGTAACTGTTACTACTGCTGTTACAACGATAGTACAACTGTTGCTACTGCTGTTACAACGATAGTAACTGTTACTACTGCTGTTACAACGATAGTACAACTGTTACTACTGCTGTTACAACGATAGTAACAACTGTTACTACTGCTGTTACAACGATAGTAACTGTTACTACTGCTGTTACAACGATAGTACAACTGTTACTACTGCTGTTACAACGATAGTAACTGTTACTACTGCTGTTACAACGATAGTACAACTGTTACTACTGCTGTTACAACGATAGTAACTGTTACTACTGCTGTTACAACGATAGTAACTGTTACTACTGCTGTTACAACGATAGTAACTGTTACTACTGTTGTTACAACGATAGTAACTGTTACTACTGCTGTTACAACGATAGTAACTGTTACTACTGTTGTTACAACGATAGTAACTGTTACTACTGCTGTTACAACGACAGTAACTGTTACTACTGCTGTTACAACGATAGTAACTGTTACTACTGTTGTTACAACGATAGTAACTGTTACTACTGCTGTTACAACGATAGTAACTGTTACTACTGTTGTTACAACGATAGTAACTGTTACTACTGCTGTTACAACGATAGTACAACTGTTACTACTGTTGTTACAACGATAGTAACTGTTACTACTGCTGTTACAACGATAGTACAACTGTTACTACTGTTGTTACAACGATAGTAACTGTTACTACTGCTGTTACAACTATAGTAACTGTTACTACTGCTGTTACAACGATAGTAACTGTTACTACTGCTGTTACAACGATAGTAACTGTTACTACTGTTGTTACAACGATAGTAACTGTTACTACTGCTGTTACAACGATAGTAACTGTTACTACTGTTGTTACAACGATAGTAACTGTTACTACTGCTGTTACAACGATAGTAACTGTTACTACTGCTGTTACAACGATAGTAACTGTTACTACTGCTGTTATAACGATAGTAACTGTTACTACTGCTGTTACAACGATAGTAACTGTTACTACTGTTGTTACAACGATAGTAACTGTTACTACTGCTGTTACAACGATAGTAACTGTTACTACTGCTGTTACAACGATAGTAAAACTGTTACTACTGCTGTTACAACGATAGTAACTGTTACTACTGCTGTTACAACGATAGTAACTGTTACTACTGCTGTTACAACGATAGTACAACTGTTACTACTGCTGTTACAACGATAGTAACTGTTACTACTGCTGTTACAACGATAGTACAACTGTTGCTACTGCTGTTACAACGATAGTAACTGTTACTACTGCTGTTACAACGATAGTACAACTGTTACTACTGCTGTTACAACGATAGTAACAACTGTTACTACTGCTGTTACAACGATAGTAACTGTTACTACTGCTGTTACAACGATAGTACAACTGTTACTACTGCTGTTACAACGATAGTAACTGTTACTACTGCTGTTACAACGATAGTACAACTGTTACTACTGCTGTTACAACGATAGTAACTGTTACTACTGCTGTTACAACGATAGTAACTGTTACTACTGCTGTTACAACGATAGTAACTGTTACTACTGTTGTTACAACGATAGTAACTGTTACTACTGCTGTTACAACGATAGTAACTGTTACTACTGTTGTTACAACGATAGTAACTGTTACTACTGCTGTTACAACGACAGTAACTGTTACTACTGCTGTTACAACGATAGTAACTGTTACTACTGTTGTTACAACGATAGTAACTGTTACTACTGCTGTTACAACGATAGTAACTGTTACTACTGTTGTTACAACGATAGTAACTGTTACTACTGCTGTTACAACGATAGTAACTGTTACTACTGCTGTTACAACGATAGTAACTGTTACTACTGTTGTTACAACGATAGTAACTGTTACTACTGCTGTTACAACGATAGTAACTGTTACTACTGTTGTTACAACGATAGTAACTGTTACTACTGCTGTTATAACGATAGTAACTGTTACTACTGCTGTTACAACGATAGTAACTGTTACTACTGCTGTTACAACGATAGTAACTGTTACTACTGTTGTTACAACGATAGTAACTGTTACTACTGTTGTTACAACGATAGTAACTGTTACTACTGCTGTTACAACGATAGTAACTGTTACTACTGCTGTTACAACGATAGTAACTGTTACTACTGCTGTTACAACGATAGTAACTGTTACTACTGTTGTTACAACGATAGTAACTGTTACTACTGCTGTTACAACGATAGTAACTGTTACTACTGTTGTTACAACGATAGTAACTGTTACTACTGCTGTTACAACGATAGTAACTGTTACTACTGCTGTTACAACGATAGTAACTGTTACTACTGCTGTTACAACGATAGTAACTGTTACTACTGCTGTTATAACGATAGTAACTGTTACTACTGCTGTTACAACGATAGTAACTGTTACTACTGCTGTTATAACGATAGTAACTGTTACTACTGCTGTTACAACGATCGTAACTGTTACTACTGCTGTTACTACGATAGTAACTGTTACTACTGCTGTTACAACGATAGTAACAACTGTTACTACTGCTGTTACAACGATAGTAACTGTTACTACTGCTGTTATAACGATAGTAACTGTTACTACTACTGATACAACGATAGTAACTGTTACTACTGCTGTTATAACGATAGTAACTGTTACTACTGCTGTTACAACGATAGTAACTGTTACTACTGCTGTTACAACGATAGTAACTGTTACTACTGCTGTTACAACGATAGTAACTGTTACTACTGCTGTTATAACGATAGTAACTGTTACTACTGCTGTTACAACGATAGTAACTGTTACTACTGCTGTTATAACGATAGTAACTGTTACTACTGCTGTTACAACGATAGTAACTGTTACTACTGCTGTTACAACGATAGTAACTGTTACTACTGCTGTTACAACGATAGTAACTGTTACTACTGCTGTTACAACGATAGTAACTGTTACTACTGCTGTTACAACGATAGTAACTGTTACTACTGCTGTTATAACGATAGTAACTGTTACTACTGCTGTTACAACGATAGTAACTGTTACTACTGCTGTTATAACGATAGTAACTGTTACTACTGCTGTTACAACGATAGTAACTGTTACTACTGCTGTTACAACGATAGTAACTGTTACTACTGCTGTTACAACGATAGTAACTGTTACTACTGCTGTTATAACGATAGTAACTGTTACTACTGCTGTTACAACGATAGTAACTGTTACTACTGCTGTTACAACGATAGTAACTGTTACTACTGCTGTTACAACGATAGTAACTGTTGCTACTGCTGTTACAACGATAGTAACTGTTACTACTGCTGTTATAACGATAGTAACTGTTACTACTGCTGTTACAACGATAGTAACTGTTACTACTGCTGTTATAACGATAGTAACTGTTACTACTGCTGTTACAACGATCGTAACTGTTACTACTGCTGTTACTACGATAGTAACTGTTACTACTGCTGTTACAACGATAGTAACAACTGTTACTACTGCTGTTACAACGATAGTAACTGTTACTACTGCTGTTACAACGATAGTAACAACTGTTACTACTGCTGTTACAACGATAGTAACTGTTACTACTGCTGTTACAACGATAGTAACTGTTACTACTGCTGTTACAACGATAGTAACAACTGTTACTACTGCTGTTACAACGATAGTAACAACTGTTACTACTGCTGTTACAACGATAGTAACAACTGTCACTACTGCTGTTACAACGATAGTAACAACTGTTACTACTGCTGTTACAACGATAGTAACAACTGTTACTACTGCTGTTACAACGATAGTAACAACTGTTACTACTACTGTTACAACGATAGTAACAACTGTTACTACTGCTGTTACAACGATAGTAACAACTGTTACTACTGCTGTTACAACGATAGTAACAACTGTTACTACTGCTGTTACAACGATAGTAACAACTGTTACTACTGCTGTTACAATGATAGTAACAACTGTTACTACTGCTGTTACAACGATAGTAACAACTGTTACTACTGCTATTACAACGATAGTAACAACTGTTACTACTGCTGTTACAACGATAGTAACAACTGTTACTACTGCTGTTACAATGATAGTAACAACTGTTACTACTGCTGTTACAACGATAGTACAACTGTTACTACTGCTGTTACAACGATAGTAACTGTTACTACTGCTGTTACAACGATAGTAACAACTGTTACTACTGCTGTTACAACGATAGTAACAACTGTTACTACTGCTGTTACAACGATAGTAACAACTGCTGTTACAACGATAGTAACAACTGTTACTACTGCTGTTACAACGATAGTAACAACTGTTACTACTGCTGTTACAACGATAGTAACTGCTGTTACAACGATAGTAACAACTGTTACTACTGCTATTACAACGATAGTAACAACTGTTACTACTGCTGTTACAACGATAGTAACAACTGTTACTACTGCTGTTACAATGATAGTAACAACTGTTACTACTGCTGTTACAACGATAGTACAACTGTTACTACTGCTGTTACAACGATAGTAACTGTTACTACTGCTGTTACAACGATAGTAACAACTGTTACTACTGCTGTTACAACGATAGTAACAACTGTTACTACTGCTGTTACAACGATAGTAACAACTGCTGTTACAACAATAGTAACAACTGTTACTACTGCTGTTACAACGATAGTAACAACTGTTACTACTGCTGTTTCAACGATAGTAACAACTGTTACTACTGTTGTTACAACGATAGTAACAACTTTTACTACTGCTGTTACATCGATAGTATCAACTGTTACTACTGCTGTTACAACGATAGTAACAACTGTTACTACTGCTGTTACAACGATAGTAACAACTGTTACTACTGCTGTTACAACGATAGTAACTGTTACTACTGCTGTTACAACGATAGTAACAACTGTTACTACTGTTGTTACAACGATAGTAACAACTGTTACTACTGTTACAACGACAGTAACAACTGTTACTACTTCTGTTACAACGATAATAACAACTGTTACTACTGCTGTTACAACGATAGTAACAACTGTTACTACTGCTGTTACAACTGTAGTAACAACTGTTACTACTGCTGTTACAACTATAGTAACAACTGTTACTACTGTTGTTACAACGATAGTAATAACTGTTACTACTGCTGTTACAACGATAGTAACAACTGTTACTACTGCTGTTACAACGATAGTAACAACTGTTACTACTGCTGTTACAACGATAGTAACAACTGTTACTACTGCTGTTACAACGATAGCAACAACTGTTACTACTGTTGTTACAACGATAGTAACAACTGTTACTACTGTTACAACGATAGTAACAACTGCTACAACAACTGCTACCACTACTGTCACAACAACTACCACCACTGTCACAACAACAACTACCACTACTGTTACAACAACTACCACCACTGTTACAACAACAACTACCACCACTGTTACAACAACTACCACTACCGTTACAATAACAACTACCACCAATGTTACAGCAACAACTACCACAACTGTTACAAAAACAACTACCACTACTGTCACAACAACAACTACAACTACTGTCACAACAACTACCACCACTGTTACAACAACAACTACCACTACTGTTACAACAACAACTACCACCACTGTTACAACAACTACCAGTACTGTTACAACAACAACAACTACCACTACTGTTACAACAAATACCAATACTGTTGCAACAACTACAACTACTGTCACAGCAACAACTACCATTACTGTTACAACAATAACTACCACTACTGTTACAACAACAACTACCACTGCTGTTATAACAACAACTATCAGTACTGTTATAACAACAACTACCACTACTGTTACAACAAATACCAATACTGTCACAACAACTACTACTACTGCGACAACAACAACTACCATTACTGTTACAACAACAACTACCACTACTGTTACAACAACAACTACCACTGCTGTTATAACAACAACTATCAGTACTGTTATAACAACAACTACCACTACTGTTACAACAACAACTACCAATACTGTTACAACAACAACTACCACTGCTGTTATAACAACAACTACCGGTACTGTTATAACAACAACTACCACTACTGTTACAACAACAACTACCAATACTGTCACAGCAACAACTACCGCTACTGTTACAACAACTACTACTACTGTTATAACAACAACTACCAGTACTGTTATAACAACTACCAGTACTGTTATAACAACAACTACCACTACTATTACAACAACTACCACTACTGTTACAACTGCTACCACTACTGTCACAACAACAACTACCACCACTGTTACAACAACAGCTACCACCACTGTTAAAACAACAACTACCACCACTGTCACAACAACTACCACTACTTTCAACAATAACTACCAGCACTGTTAAAACAACAACTACCACCACTGTCACAACAACTACCACTACTGTCACAACAACAACTACCACCGCTGTTATAACAACTACCAGTACTGTTATAACAACTACCACTACTGTTACAACAACTACAAATACTGTCACAGCAACAACTACCACTGCTGTTACAACAACAACTACCAATACTGTCACAGCAACAACTACCACTACTGTTACAACAACTATCACTACTGATATAACAACAACTACCAGTACTGTTATAACAACAACTACCAGTACCGTTATAACAACAACTACCACTACTGTTACAACAACAACTACCACTACTGTTACAACAACTGCTACCACTACAGCCACAACAACAACTACCACCACTGTTACAACAACAACTGCCACTACTGTCACAACTACCACCACTGTTACAACAACAACTACCACCACTGTTACAACAACTAGCACTACTGTCACAACAACAACTACAACTACTGTCACAACAACAACTATCACCACTGTTACAACAACAACTACCACTACTGTTATTACAACAACTACCACTACTGTTACAACAACTACTACTACTGTTGCAACAACTACCACTACTGTTACAACAACAACTACCACTACTGTTACAACAACAACTACCACTACTGTTACAACAACTACCAATACTGTTACAACAACTACAACTACTGTCACAACAACAACTACCACTACTGTTACAATAACTACCACCACTGTTACAACAACAACTACCACTACTGTTACAACAACAACTACCACTACTGTTGCAACAACAACTACCACCACTGTTACAACAACTACCACCACTGTTACAACAACAACTACCACCACTGTCACAACAACTACCACTACTTTCACAACAACAACTACCACCGCTGTTATTACAACTACCAGTACTGTTATAACAACAACTACCAGTACTGTTACAACAACAACTACCAATACTGTCACAGCAACAACTACCACTACTGTTACAACAACTATCACTACTGTTATAACAACAACTACCAGTACTGTTATAACAACAACTACCAGTACTGTTATAACAACAACTACCACTACTGTTACAACAACAATTACCACTACTGTTACAACAACTGCTACCACTACTGCCACAACAACAACTACCACCACTGTTACAACAACAACTACCACCACTTACAACAACTACCACTACTGTCACAACAACAACTGCCACTACTGTCACAACAACAACTACCACCACTGTTACAACAAAAGCTACCACCACTGTTACAACTACCACTACTGTCACAACAACAACTACAACTACTGTCAAAACAACAATCACCACTGTTACAACAACTACTACTACTGTTATTACAACAACTACCACTACTGTTACAACAACTACCACTACTGTTACAACAACTACCACCACTGTTAAAACAACAACTACCACCACTGTTACAACAACAACTACCACTACTGTTACAACTACCACTACTGTTATAACAACTACCACTACTGTTATAACAACTACCACTACTCTTACAACAACTACCACTACTGTTACAACAACTACCACTACTCTTACAACAACTACCACTACTGTTACAACAACTACCACTACTGTTATAACAACTACCACTACTGTTACAACAACTACCACCACTGTTAGAACAACTACCACTACTGTTACAACAACTACCACCACTGTTACAACAACAACTACCACTACTGTTACAACAACTACCACTACTGTTAGAACAACTACCACTACTGTTACGACAACTACCACCACTGTTACAACAACAACTACCACTACTGTTACAACAACAACTACCACTACTGTTACAACAACTACCACCACTGTTAAAACAACAACTACCACCACTGTTACAACAACAACTACCACTACTGTTACAACAACTACCACTACTGTTATAACAACTACCACTACTGTTATAACAACTACCACTACTCTTACAACAACTACCACTACTGTTACAACAACTACCACTACTCTTACAACAACTACCACTACTGTTACAACAACTACCACTACTGTTATAACAACTACCACTACTGTTACAACAACTACCACCACTGTTAGAACAACTACCACTACTGTTACAACAACTACCACCACTGTTACAACAACAACTACCACTACTGTTACAACAACTACCACTACTGTTATAACAACTACCACTACTGTTATAACAACTACCACTACTGTTACAACTACCACTACTGTTATAACAACAACTACACTAGAAATATAAACACATATGCAGTATAATGTGATCCTTTATTGACTACGTTTCGCCCACAGTGGGCTTTTTCAAGTCACAAACAGAACTACCTGGGGTGGAAGGAACGCGAGTATTTATAGTCAGGTTCAGAATGCTGAGGTCAGGTGGAGAATGCTGCATCTGATGATGTACCGAGTGGGGTTATAGAGTCTAAAATCTTGGGTAGCTTGGAAAGGAGATTGGATAAGTTTGTGAGCAGATTTTCTACAGTGTTCTTATGTGGGATAGCGATGAAGAAGTTTCTTGGCAAGTGGTTCAGCTATGTTATAGAAGCCACTATTCTGGTTGAAGTTGTCGGATATAGAAATAAGTGATGATTCCAGGATTCTTCGGTATTGAGTGTTGTCTTCTGTGGCGATAAGTCTTGAGTTTCTGTAGTTTATCAAGTGGTTGTGTGAATTACGGTGTTGTACACAGGCATTCCTTGTGTCGTCAGACCTGCTTGCGTATTGGTGTTCTGAAATACGTGTTTGGAGGTCCCTTGATGTTTCGCCCACGTATAACTTGTTGCAGTCATTACAAGGGATTATGTATACCCCTGCAGAGGGTGGAAGCTTGTCCTGTCTATCACTGGTAATGTCCTTGATGGTCGTGGTTGTGGAGGTAGATACTTGAAATGAGGTATTGGAAAAGATGTTGGAAACGTGTTTGGCAATGGAGTTGGTGGGGAGGACTATGTATCTCTTCTCGGCAGTGTCTTCTCTGGGTGTGTTGAAGATGTTTAATGCCCGTCGTCTGCAGTCTCTGATGAAGTGACGAGGATAGTGGAGTTTAGAAAATACTTGTTCAATCATCGTGCATTCTTCTTCAAGAAACTCATTGCTGCAGATTCTGAGTGCACGCAGGAAGAAGCCTATAATTACACCACGTTTGGTTTTGGTGTCGTGGTGAGAGTAAAAGTGGAGAAGATCGTTTTGGTTGGTGGGTTTTCGACAGATTTTAAAGCGAAGTTCGTGGTCAGCTTTGCAAAGCAGAACATCAAGGAAAGGAAGAGTGTTGTCGACTTCTTCAAGTGTGAACTGGATTGAAGGCTCGACCTGGTTGAGCGATTTCATCGATCTTGTTGAACTATGTGTTGGCTTTACGTGTTTCTCTTTCGAAAATCACCTCTTTCAGCAGACTTTTGGACTACCCATGGGTTCGCCACTCAGTGCAGTCCTGGCGAACCTATACATGGAACATCTAGAAGCCGAACGTTTCTCCACCATTATTCCTTCGTCTGTCACCTGGCTCCGTTATGTTGACGACATTCTCCTCATAACTCCTAAACGCTTCAATGTTAAAGCTCTCCAAGACAAGCTCTACCAGGTCGAGCCTTCAATCCAGTTCACACTTGAAGAAGAAGTCGACAACACTCTTCCTTTCCTTGATGTTCTGCTTTGCAAAGCTGACCACGAACTTCGTTTTAAAGTCTATCGAAAACCCACCAACCAAAACGATCTTCTCCACTTTTACTCTCACCACGACACCAAAACCAAACGTGGTGTAATTATAGGCTTCTTCCTGCGTGCACTCAGAATCTGCAGCAATGAGTTTCTTGAAGAAGAATGCACGATGATTGAACAAGTATTTTCTAAACTCCACTATCCTCGTCACTTCATCAGAGACTGCAGACGACGGGCATTAAACATCTTCAACACACCCAGAGAAGACACTGCCGAGAAGAGATACATAGTCCTCCCCACCAACTCCATTGCCAAACATGTTTCCAACATCTTTTCCAATACCTCATTTTAAGTATCTACCTCCACAACCACGACCATCAAGGACATTACCAGTGATAGACAGGACAAGCTTCCACCCTCTGCAGGGGTATACATAATCCCTTGTAATGACTGCAACAAGTTATACGTGGGCGAAACATCAAGGGACCTCCAAACACGTATTTCAGAACACCAATACGCAAGCAGGTCTGACGACACAAGGAATGCCTGCGTACAACACCGTAATTCACACAACCACTTGATAAACTACAGAAACTCAAGACTTATCGCCACAGAAGACAACACTCAATACCGAAGAATCCTGGAATCGTCACTTATTTCTATATCCGACAACTTCAACGAGAATAGTGGTTTCTATAACATAGCTGAACCACTTGCCAAGAAACTTCTTCATCGCTATCCCACATAAGAACACTGTAGAAGGTCTGCTCACAAGCTTGTCCAATCTCCTTTCCAAGCTACCCAAGATTTTAGACTCTATAACCCCACTCGGTACATCATCAGATGCAGCATTCTCCACCTGACCTCAGCATTCTGAACCTGACTATAAATACTCGCGTTCCTTCCACCCCAGGTAGTTCTGTTTGTGACTTGAAAAAGCCCACTGTGGGCGAAACGTAGTCAATAAAGGATCACATTATACTGCATATTTTTTATATTTCCATTGTGTCGGTATTTTATACCATTTATTTCCAACAACTACAACTACTGTTATAACAACTACCACTACTGTTATAACAACAACTACCACTACTGTTATAACTACCGCTACTGTTACAACAACAACTACCACTACTCTTATAACAACTACCACTACTGTTACAACAACTACCACTACTGTTACAACAACTACCGCTACTGTTACAACACCACTATCACTACTGTTATAACAACTACCACTACTGTTATAACTACCGCTACTGTTACAACAACAACTACCACTACTGTTACAACAACTACCACTACTCTTATAACAACTACCACTACTGTTACAACAACTACCACTACTGTTACAACAACTTCCGCTACTGTTACAACAACAACACCACTATCACTACTGTTATAACAACTACCACTACTGTTACAACAATAACTACCACTACTGTTATAACAACAGCTACCACTACTGTTATAACAACTACCACTACTCTTATAACAACAACTGCCACTACTGTTACAACTACCACTACTGATATAACAACTACCACTACTGTTATAACAACAACTACCACTACTGTTATAACAACTACCACTACTGTTACAACAACAACTACCACTACTGTTATAACAACTACCACTACTGTTATAACAACAACTACCACTACTGTTATAACAACTACCACTACTGTTACAACAACAACTACCACTACTGTTATAACAACTACCACTACTGTTACAACAACTACCACTACTGTTACAACAACAACTACCACTACTGTTTTAACAACTACCACTACTGTTATAACAACTGCCACTACTGTTACAACAACAACCACTACTGTTACAGCAACAACTACCACTACTGTTACAACAACAACTACCACTACTGTTACAACAACTACCACTACTGTTATAACAACTACCATTACTGTTTTAACAACTACCACTACTGTTATAACAACTACCACTACTGTTATAACAACTACCACTACTGTTATAACAACAACTACCACTACTGTTATAACAACACCTACAACTACTGTTATAACAACAACTACCACTACAGTTATAACAACTACCACTACTGTTATAACAACAACTACTACTACTGTTATAACAACAACTATCACTACTGTTACAACAACTACCACTACTGTTATAACAACAACTACCACTACTGTTATAACAACAACTACCACTACTGTTATAACAACAACTACCACTACTGTTATAACAACAACTACCACTACTGTTATAACAACTACCACTACTGTTACAACAGCTACCACTACTGTTACAACAACTACCGCTACTGTTACAACAACTACCACTACTGTTATAACAACTACCACTACTGTTACAACAACAACTACCACTACTGTTATAACAACTACCGCTACTGTTACAACAACAACTACCACTACTGTTATAACAACTACCACTACTGTTACAACTACCACTACTGTTACAACAACTACCGCTACTGTTACAACAACAACTACCACTACTGTTATAACAACTACCACTACTGTTATAACAACTACCACTAGTGTTATAACAACAGCTACCACTACTGTTACAACAACTACCACTACTGTTACAACAACTACCAGTACTGTTACAACAACAACTACCACTACTGTTACAACAACTACCACCACTGTTACAACAACTACCACTACTCTTACAACAACTACCACTACTGTTATAACAACAACTACCACTACTGTTACAACAACAACTACCACTACTGTTATAACAACTACCTCTACTGTTTTAACAACTACCACTACTGTTATAACAACTACCACTACTGTTTTAACTACCACTACTGTTATAACAACTACCACTACTGTTTTAACAACTACCACTACTGTTATAACTACCACTACTGTTATAACTACCACTACTGTTATAACAACTACCACTACTGTTACAATAACAACTACCACTACTGTTATAACAACTACCACTACTGTTACAACAACTACCACTACTGATATAACAACTACCACTACTGTTACAACAACTACCACTACTGTTACAACAACTACCACTACTGTTTTAACAACTACCACTACTGTTATAACAACTACCACTACTGTTACAGCAACAACTACCACTACTGTTACAACAACAACTACCACTACTGTTACAACAACTACCAGTACTGTTACAACAACAACTACCACTACTGTTACAACAACTACCACCACTGTTACAACAACTACCACTACTCTTACAACAACTACCACTAATGTTATAACAACAAATACCACTACTGTTACAACAATAACTATCACTACTGTTATAACAACTACCTCTACTGTTTTAACAACTACCACTACTGTTATAACAACTACCACTACTGTTTTAACTACCACTACTGTTATAACAACTACCACTACTGTTTTAACAACTACCACTACTGTTATAACTACCACTACTGTTATAACTACCACTACTGTTATAACAACTACCACTACTGTTACAACAACAACTACCACTACTGTTATAACAACTACCACTACTGTTACAACAACTACCACTACTGTTATAAAAACTACCACTACTGTTACAACAACTACCACTACTGTTACAACTACCACTACTGTTTTAACAACTACCACTACTGTTATAACAACTACCACTACTGTTACAGCAACAACTACCACTACTGTTACAATAACAACTACCACTACTGTTACAACAACAACTACCACTACTGTTATAACAACTACCACTACTGTTATAACTACCACTACTGTTTTAACAACTACCACTACTGTTATAACAATTACCACTACTGTTTTAACAACTACCCCTACTGTTATAACAACTACCACTACTGTTATAACTACCACTACTGTTATAACAACTACCACTACTGTTATAACTACCACTACTGTTATAACAACTACCACTACTGTTACAACAACAACTACCACTATTGTTTTAACAACTACCACTACTGTTATAGCAACAACTACCACTACTCTTACAACAACAACTACCACTACTGTTTTAACAACTACCACTACTGTTAAAACAACATCTACCACTACTGTTACAACAACTACCACTACTGTTACAACAACAACTACCACTACTGTTACAACAACTACCACTACTGTTATAACAACTACCACTACTGTTATAACAACTACCACTACTGTTATAACAACTACCACTACTGTTATAACAACTACCACTACTGTTATAACTACCACTACTGTTATAACTACCACTACTGTTATAACAACTACCACTACTGTTACAACAACAACTACCACTACTGTTATAACAACTACCACTACTGTTATAACAACTACCACTACTGTTTTAACAACTACCACTACTGTTATAACTACCACTACTGTCATAACTACCACTAATGTTATAACAACTACCACTACTGTTACAACAACAACTACCACTACTGTTATAACAACTACCACTACTGTTACAACAACTACCACTACTGTTATAAAAACTACCACTATTGTTACAACAACTACCACTACTGTTACAACTACCACTACTGTTTTAACAACTACCACTACTGTTATAACAACTACCACTACTGTTTTAACTACCACTACTGTTATAACAACTACCACTACTGTTTTAACAACTACCACTACTGTTATAACTACCACTACTGTTATAACTACCACTACTGTTATAACAACTACCACTACTGTTACAACAACAACTACCACTACTGTTATAACAACTACCACTACTGTTACAACAACTACCACTACTGTTATAAAAACTACCACTACTGTTACAACAACTACCACTACTGTTACAACTACCACTACTGTTTTAACAACTACCACTACTGTTATAACAACTACCACTACTGTTACAGCAACAACTACCACTACTGTTACAATAACAACTACCACTACTGTTACAACAACAACTACCACTACTGTTATAACAACTACCACTACTGTTATAACTACCACTACTGTTTTAACAACTACCACTACTGTTATAACAATTACCACTACTGTTTTAACAACTACCCCTACTGTTATAACAACTACCACTACTGTTATAACTACCACTACTGTTATAACAACTACCACTACTGTTATAACTACCACTACTGTTATAACAACTACCACTACTGTTACAACAACAACTACCACTATTGTTTTAACAACTACCACTACTGTTATAGCAACAACTACCACTACTCTTACAACAACAACTACCACTACTGTTTTAACAACTACCACTACTGTTAAAACAACATCTACCACTACTGTTACAACAACTACCACTACTGTTACAACAACTACCACTACTGTTACAACAACTACCACTACTGTTATAACAACTACCACTACTGTTATAACAACTACCACTACTGTTATAACAACTACCACTACTGTTATAACAACTACCACTACTGTTATAACTACCACTACTGTTATAACTACCACTACTGTTATAACAACTACCACTACTGTTACAACAACAACTACCACTACTGTTATAACAACTACCACTACTGTTATAACAACTACCACTACTGTTTTAACAACTACCACTACTGTTATAACTACCACTACTGTCATAACTACCACTAATGTTATAACAACTACCACTACTGTTACAACAACAACTACCACTACTGTTATAACAACTACCACTACTGTTACAACAACTACCACTACTGTTATAAAAACTACCACTATTGTTACAACAACTACCACTACTGTTACAACTACCACTACTGTTTTAACAACTACCACTACTGTTATAACAACTACCACTACTGTTACAGCAACAACTACCACTACTGTTACAATAACAACTACCACTACTGTTACAACAACAACTACCACTACTGTTATAACAACTACCACTACTGTTATAACTACCACTACTGTTTTAACAACTACCACTACTGTTATAACAATTACCACTACTGTTTTAACAACTACCCCTACTGTTATAACAACTACCACTACTGTTATAACTACCACTACTGTTATAACAACTACCACTACTGTTATAACTACCACTACTGTTATAACAACTACCACTACTGTTCCAACAACAACTACCACTATTGTTTTAACAACTACCACTACTGTTATAGCAACAACTACCACTACTCTTACAACAACAACTACCACTACTGTTTTAACAACTACCACTACTGTTAAAACAACATCTACCACTACTGTTACAACAACTACCACTACTGTTACAACAACAACTACCACTACTGTTACAACAACTACCACTACTGTTATAACAACTACCACTACTGTTATAACAACAACTACCACTACTGTTACAACAACTACCACTACTGTTATAACAACTACCACTACTGTTACAACAACAACTACCACTACTGTTACAACATCAACTACCACTACTGTTTTAACAACTACAACTACTGTTATAACAACTACCACTACTGTTATAACAACTACCACTACTGTTATAACAACAACTACCACTACGGTTACAACAACTACCACTACTGTTATAACAACAACTACCATTACTGTTACAACAACTACCACTACTGTTATAACAACAACCACTACTGTTACAACAACAACCATTACTGTTATAACTACCACTACTGTTATAACAACTACCACTACTGTTATAACAACAACTACCACTACTGTTATAACAACTACCATTACTGTTATAACGACTACCTCTACTGTTGTAACAACTACCACTACTGTTATAACAACAACTACCACTACCGTTACAACAACAACTACCACTACTGTTATAACAACTACCACTACTGTTATAACAAGTACCACTACTGTTATAACAACTACCACTACTGTTATAACAACTACCACTACTGTTATAACAACTACCACTACTGTTATAACAACTACCACTACTGTTATAACAACTACCACTACTGTTATAACAACTACCACTACTGTTATAACAACAATACTTGAATGTCTAATTGTTTAAAATATTTTGTTTCAATATATGAACACAGGGCCAGGAGCTACGACTCAACTGCATATAGGTAAGTACACCTCTCACTGTAGCCTTGATGCATGGTTGGTTAATGGGGTTTGAAGTCTGTCACCTACACTAAGGTCACTGGAGGTTCAAAGTGCCACCTACACTAAGGTCACTGGGGGTTCAAAGTGTCACCTACACTAAGGTCACTGGGGGTTCAAAGTGTCACCTACACTAAGGTCACTGGAGGTTCAAAGTGTCACCTACACTAAGGTCACTGGGGGTTCAAAGTGTCACCTACACTAACGTCACTGGAGGTTCAAAGTGTCGCCTACACTAAGGTCACTGGGGGTTCAAAGTGTCGCCTACACTAAGGTCACTGGGGGTTCAAAGTGTCACCTACACTAAGGTCACTGGAGGTTCAAAGTGTCACCTACACTAAGGTCACTGGGGGTTCAAAGTGTCGCCTACACTAACGTCACTGGAGGTTCAAAGTGTCGCCTACACTAAGGTCACTGGGGGTTCAAAGTGTCACCTACAATAAGGTCACTGGAGGTTCAAAGTGTCGCCTACACTAAGGTCACTGGGGGTTCAAAGTGTCGCCTACACTAAGGTCACTGGAGGTTCAAAGTGTCACCTACACTAAGGTCACTGGGGGTTCAAAGTGTCACCTACACTAAGGTCACTGGAGGTTCAAAGTGTCGCCTACACTAAGGTCACTGGGGGTTCAAAGTGTCGCCTACACTAAGGTCACTGGAGGTTCAAAGTGTCACCTACACTAAGGTCACTGGGGGTTCAAAGTGTCACCTACACTAAGGTCACTGGAGGTTCAAAGTGTCGCCTACACTAAGGTCACTGGGGGTTCAAAGTGTCGCCTACACTAAGGTCACTGGAGGTTCAAAGTGTCGCCTACACTAAGGTCACTGGAGGTTCAAAGTGTCGCCTACACTAAGGTCACTGGAGGTTCAAAGTGTCACCTACACTAAGGTCACTGGAGGTTCAAAGTGTCGCCTACACTAAGGTCACTGGAGGTTCAAAGTGTCGCCTACACTAAGGTCACTGGAGGTTCAAAGTGTCACCTACACTAAGGTCACTGGAGGTTCAAAGTGTCACCTACACTAAGGTCACTGGAGGTTCAAAGTGTCGCCTACACTAAGGTCACTGGGGGTTCAAAGTGTCACCTACACTAAGGTCACTGGAGGTTCAAAGTGTCGCCTACACTAAGGTCACTGGGGGTTCAAAGTGTCGCCTACACTAAGGTCACTGGGGGTTCAAAGTGTCGCCTACACTAAGGTCACTGGGGGTTCAAAATGTCACCTACACTAAGGTCACTGGGGGTTCAAAGTGTCACCTATACTAAGGTCACTGTGGGTTCAAAGTGTCACCTACACTAAGGTCACTGTGGGTTCAAAGTGTCACCTACACTAAGGTCACTGGGGGTTCAAAGTGTCACCTACACTAACGTCACTGGGGGTTCAAAATGTAACCTACACTAAGGTCACTGTGGGTTCAAAGTGCCACCTACACTAACGTCACTGGGGGTTCAAAATGTCACCTACACTAAGGTCACTGTGGGTTCAAAGTGTCACCTACACTAACGTCACTGGGGGTTCAAAATGTCGCCTACACTAAGGTCACTGGGGGTTCAAAGTGTCACCTACACTAAGGTCACTGGGGGTTCAAAGTGTCACCTACACTAAGGTCACTGGAGGTTCAAAGTGTCACCTTCACTAAGGTCACTGGGGGTTCAAAGTGTCGCCTACACTAAGGTCACTGGAGGTTCAAAGTGCCACCTTCACTAAGGTCACTGGAGGTTCAAAGTGCCACCTACACTAAGGTCACTGGGGGTTCAAAGTGTCACCTACACTAAGGTCACTGGGGGTTCAAAGTGTCACCTACACTAAGGTCACTGGGGGTTCAAAGTGTCACCTACACTAAGGTCACTGGAGGTTCAAAGTGCCACCTACACTAAGGTCACTGGGGGTTCAAAGTGTCACCTACACTAAGGTCACTGGGGGTTCAAAGTGTCTCCTACACTAAGGTCACTGTGGGTTCAAAGTGTCACCTACACTAAGGTCACTGGGGGTTCAAAGTGTCACCTACACTAAGGTCACTGGGAGTTCAAAGTGTCACCTACACTAAGGTCACTGTGGGTTCAAAGTGTCACCTACACTAAGGTCACTGGGGGTTCAAAGTGTCACCTACACTAAGGTCACTGGGGGTTCAAAGTGTCACCTACACTAAGGTCACTGTGGGTTCAAAGTGTCACCTACACTAAGGTCACTGGAGGTTCAAAGTGCCACCTACACTAAGGTCACTGGGGGTTCAAAGTGTCACCTACACTAAGGTCACTGGGGGTTCAAAGTGTCACCTACACTAAGGTCACTGTGGGTTCAAAGTGTCACCTACACTAAGGTCACTGGGGGTTCAAAGTGTCACCTACACTAAGGTCACTGGGGATTCAAAGTGTCACCTACACTAAAGTCACTGTGGGTTCAAAGTGTCACCTACACTAAGGTCACTGGGGGTTCAAAGTGTCACCTACACTAAGGTCACTGGGGGTTCAAAGTGTCACCTACACTAAGGTCACTGTGGGTTCAAAGTGTCACCTACACTAAGGTCACTGTGGGTTCAAAGTGTCACCTACACTAAGGTCACTGTGGGTTCAAAGTGTCACCTACACTAAGGTCACTGGGGGTTCAAAGTGTCACCTACACTAAGGTCACTGGGGGTTCAAAGTGTCACCTACACTAAGGTCACTGGGGGTTCAAAGTGTCACCTACACTAAGGTCATAAATTAAGCATGTGACCTTTCCACTACCAGACAAGAATACGTCAGTCCCGAAAATAAATATTAAGTCAACACAATGCGTACCGGCTGATGTATGCCCCTCCAGGTTTATATAACCTTGAAGCAATAATTTACTAATATCTAGACGGAACTGGACACTTCCATGCAGCTGCACTTCCGCGGAAGAAGGTACTATGTATTTATTATGTTGATACAAGAAATATTTTATGTTCGTACTTCACATTGATTATCAATATTTAAATATATATATATTTATATATATATTTATATATATATATATATATATATATATATATATATATATATATAAACTCAGATCTTTGTGTACTCTCTGGGCTGTGTTTGGAGGGTTCGAGGCACCGCCCCTGTTTCATGCAATGGCCGGGAAGACTGTTCTAGCATAGAGAGGTCAGGTCAGGCGAGGTCACCCGCAGTCTTTCACCTCAAAATCTTACTTTATTGAAGTTACGTGCGAGGTGGAGTAGTGGGGGTGTCTGGGGTGGAGTAGTGGGAGTGTCTGGGGTGGAGTAGTGGGAGTGTCTGGGGTGGAGTAGTGGGGGGTGTCTGGGGTGGAGTAGTGGGGTGTGGGGTGGAGTAGTGGGGGTGTCTGGGGAGGAGTAGTTGGGGTGTCTGGGGTGTAGTGGGGGGTGTCTGGGGTGGAGTAGTGGGGGTCTGGGGTGGAGTAGTGGGGGTGTCTGGGGTGGAGTAGTGGGAGTGTCTGGGGTGGAGTAGTGGGGGTGTCTGGGGTGGAGTAGTGGGGGTGTCTGGGGTGGAGTAGTGGGGGGTGGGGTGTAGTGGGGGTGTCTGGGGTGGAGTAGTGGGGGTGGGGGGTGTCTGGGGTGGAGTAGTGGGGGTGTCTGGGGTGGAGTGTCTGGGGTGGAGTAGTGGGAGTGTCTGGGGTGGAGTAGTGGGGGTGTCTGGGGTAGTGGGGGTGTCTGGGGAGTAGTGGGGGTGTCTGGGGTGGAGTAGTCTGGGGTGGAGTAGTGGGGGTGTCTGGGGTGGAGTAGTGGGAGTGTATGGGGTGGAGTAGTGGGGGTGTCTGGGGTGGAGTAGTGGGGGGTGTCTGGGTGGAGTAGTGGGGGTGTCTGGGGTGGAGTAGTGGGGTGTCTGGGGAGTGGGGGGTGTCTGGGGTGGAGGGGGGTGTCTGGGGTGGAGTAGTGGGGGGTGTCTGGGGTGGAGTAGTGGGGGGTGTCTGGGGTGGAGTAGTTGGGGTGTCTGGGGTAGGAGTAGTGGGGGGTGTCTGGGGTGGAGTAGTGGGAGTAGTGGGAGTGTCTGGGGTGGAGTAGTGGGGGTGTCTGGGGTGGAGTAGTGGGAGTGTCTGGGGAGGAGTAGTGGGAGTGTCTGGGGTAAAGTAGTGGGGGTGTCTGGGGTGGAGTAGTGGGAGTGTCTGGGGAGGAGTAGTGGGGGTGTCTGGGGTGGAGTAGTGGGAGTGTCTGGGGTGGAGTAGTGGGAGTGTCTGGGGAGGAGTAGTGGGGGTGTCTGGGGTGGAGTAGTGGGAGTGTCTGGGGTGGAGTAGTGGGAGTGTCTGGGGTGGAGTAGTGGGAGTGTCTGGGGAGGAGTAGTGGGGGTGTCTGGGGAGGAGTAGTGGGGGGTGTCTGGGGTGGAGTAGTGGGGGTGTCTGGGGTGGAGTAGTGGGGGTGTCTGGGGTGGAGTAGTGGGGGTGTCGGGGGTGGAGTAGTGGGGGTGTCTGGGGAGGAGTAGTGGGAGTGTCTGGGGAGGAGTAGTGGGGGTGTATGGGGAGGAGTAGTGGGGGGTGTCTGGGGTGGAGTAGTGGGGGTGTCTGGGGTGGAGTAGTGGGGGTGTCTGGGGTGGAGTAGTGGGGGTGTCTGGGGAGGAGTAGTGGGGGGTGTCTGGGGTGGAGTAGTGGGGGTGTCTGGGGAGGAGTAGTGGGGGTGTCTGGGGTGGAGTAGTGGGAGTGTCTGGGGAGGAGTAGTGGGGGGTGTCTGGGGTGGATTAGTGGGGGTGTCTGGGGTGGAGTAGTGGGGGTGTCTGGGGAGGAGTAGTGGGGGGTGTCTGGGGAGGAGTAGTGGGGGTGTCTGGGGAGGAGTAGTGGGGGGTGTCTGGGGTGGAGTAGTGGGGGTGTCTGGGGAGGAGTAGTGGGGGGTGTCTGGGGTGGAGTAGTGGGGGTGTCGGGGGAGGAGTAGTGGGGGGTGTCTGGGGAGGAGTAGTGGGGGTGTCTGGGGAGGAGTAGTGGGGGGTGTCTGGGGTGGAGTAGTGGGGGTGTCTGGGGTGGAGTAGTGGGGGGTGTCTGGGGAGGAGTAGTGGGGGTGTCTGGGGAGGAGTAGTGGGGGGTGTCTGGGGTGGAGTAGTGGGGGTGTCTGGGGTGGAGTAGTGGGGGGTGTCTGGGGTGGAGTAGTGGGGGTGTCTGGGGAGGAGTAGTGGGGGTGTCTGGGGTGGAGTAGGGGGGGTGTCTGGGGTGGAGTAGTGGGGGTGTCTGGGGTGGAGTAGTGGGAGTGTCTGGGGAGGAGTAGTGGGGGGTGTCTGGGGTGGAGTAGTGGGTGTGTATGGGGTGGAGTAGTGGGGGTGTCTGGGGAGGAGTAGTGGGGGGTGTCTGGGGAGGAGTAGTGGGGGTGTCTGGGGAGGAGTAGTGGGGGGTGTCTGGGGTGGAGTAGTGGGGGTGTCTGGGGTGGAGTAGTGGGGGGTGTCTGGGGAGGAGTAGTGGGGGTGTCTGGGGAGGAGTAGTGGGGTGTCTGGGGTGGAGTAGTGGGGGTGTCTGGGGTGGAGTAGTGGGGGGTGTCTGGGGAGGAGTCGTGGGGGTGTCTGGGGTGGAGTAGTGGGGGGTGTCTGGGGTGGAGTAGTGGGGGTGTCTGGGGAGGAGTAGTGGGGGGTGTCTGGGGTGGAGTAGTGGGGGTGTCTGGGGAGGAGTAGTGGGGGGTGTCTGGGGTGGAGTAGTGGGGGTGTCTGGGGAGGAGTAGTGGGGGGTGTCTGGGTTGGAGTAGTGGGGGTGTCTGGGGTGGAGTAGTGGGAGTGTCTGGGGAGGAGTACTGGGAGTGTCTGGGGTGGAGTAGTGAAGGTGTCTGGGGTGGAGTAGTGGGGGTGTCTGGGGTGGAGTAGTGGGAGTGTCTGGGGAGGAGTACTGGGAGTGTCTGGGGTGGAGTAGTGAAGGTGTCTGGGGTGGAGTAGTGGGGGTGTCTGGGGTGGAGTAGTGGGAGTGTCTGGGGTGGAGTAGTGGGAGTGTCTGGGGAGGAGTAGTGGGAGTGTCTGGGGTGGAGTAGTGGGGGGGTCTGGGGTGGAGTAGTGGGGGTGTCTGGGGTGGAGTAGTGGGGGTGTCTGGGGTGTAGTAGTGGGGGTGTCTGGGGAGGAGTAGTGGGGGGTGTCTGGGGTGGAGTAGTGGGGGTGTCTGGGGAGGAGTAGTGGGGGGTGTCTGGGGTGGAGTAGTGGGGGTGTCTGGGGAGGAGTAGTGGGGGTGTCTGGGGTGGAGTAGTGGGGGTTTTATGGGGTGGAGTAGTGGGAGTGTCTGGGGAGGAGTACTGGGAGTGTCTGGGGTGGAGTAGTGAGAGTGTCTGGGGAGGAGTAGTGGGAGTGTCTGGGGTGGAGTAGTGGGAGTGTCTGGGGAGGAGTACTGGGAGTGTCTGGGGTGGAGTAGTGAAGGTGTCTGGGGTGGAGTAGTGGGGGTGTCTGGGGTGGAGTAGTGGGAGTGTCTGGGGTGGAGTAGTGGGAGTGTCTGGGGAGGAGTAGTGGGAGTGTCTGGGGTGGAGTAGTGGGGGTGTCTGGGGTGGAGTAGTGGGAGTGTCTGGGGTGGAGTAGTGGGGGTGTCGGGGGTGGAGTAGTGGGAGTGTCGGGTGGAGTAGTGGGAGTGTCTGGGGGGGAGTAGTGTGGTGTCAGGGAGTAGTGTGGAGGTGTTAGGGGAGTAGAGTGGAGGTGTCTGGGGAGTAGTGTGGAGGTGTCAGGGGAGTAGAGTGGAGGTGTCAGGGGAGTAGAGTGGAGGTGTCAGGGGAGTATGGTGGAGGTGTCAGGGGAGTAGAGTGGAGGTGTCAGGGGAGTATAGTGGAGGTGTCAGGGGAGTAGAGTGGAGGTGTTAGGGGAGTAGAGTGGAGGTGTCAGGGGAGTAGAGTGGAGGTGTCAGGGGAGTAAAGTGGAGATGTCAGGGGAGTAGAGTGGAGGTGTCAGGGGAGTAGAGTGGAGGTGTCAGGGGAGTAGAGTGGAGATGTCAGGGGAGTATGGTGGAGGTGTCAGGGGAGTAGAGTGGAGGTGTGAGGGGAGTAGAGTGGAGGTGTCAAGGGAGTATAGTGGAGGTGTCAGGGGAATAGAGTGGAGGTGTCAGGGGAGTATAGTGGAGGTGTCAGGGGAGCAGAGTGGAGGTGTCAGGGGAGTAGAGTGAAGGTGTCAGGGGAGTAGAGTGGAGGTGTCAGGGGAGTAGAGTGGAGGTGTCAGGGGAGTATAGTGGAGGTGTCAGGGGAGTAGAGTGGAGGTGTCAGGGGAGTAGAGTGGAGGTGTCAGGGGAGTAGACTGGAGGTGTCAGGGGAGTAGAGTGGAGGTGTCAGGGGAGTAGAGTGGAGGTGTCAGGAGAGTAGAGTGGAGGTGTCAGGGGAGTATAGTTGTGGTGTCAGGGGAGTAGAGTAGAGGTGTCAGATGAGTAGAGTGGAGGTGTCAGGGGAATAGAGTGGAGGTGTCAGGGGAGTAGAGTGGAGGTGTCAGGGGAGTAGAGTGGAGGTGTCAGGGGAGTAGAGTGGAGGTGTCAGGGGAGTAGAGTGGAGGTGTCAGGGGAGTAGAGTGGAGGTATCAGGGGAGTAGAGTGGAGGTGTCAGGGGAGTAGAGTGGAGATGTCAGGGGAGTATAGTGGAGGTGTCAGGGGAGGAGAGTGGAGGTGTCAGGGGAGTAGAGTGGAGGTGTCAGGGGAGTAGAGTGGAGGTGTCTGGGGAGTAGAGTGGAGTTGTCAGGGGAGTAGAGTGAAGGTGTCAGGGGAGTAGAGTGGAGGTGTCAGGGGAGTAGAGTGGAGGTGTCAGGGGAGTATAGTGGAGGTGTCAGGGGAATAGAGTGGAGGTGTCAGGGGAGTAGAGTGGAGGTGTCAGGGGAGTATAGTGGAGGTGTCAGGGGAGTATAGTGGAGGTGTCAGGGGAGTAGAGTGGAGGTGTCAGGGGAGTAGAGTGGAGGTGTCAGGGGAGTAGAGTGGAGGTGTCAGGGGAGTAGAGTGGAGGTGTCAGGGGAGTAGAGTGGAGGTGTCAGGGGAGTAGAGTGGAGGTGTCAGGGGAGTAGAGTGGAGGTGTCAGGGGAGTAGAGTGGAGGTGTCAGGGGAGTAGAGTGGAGGTGTCAGGGGAGTAGAGTGGAGGTGTCAGGGGAGTAGAGTGGAGTTGTCAGGGGAGTAGATTGAAGGTGTCAGGGGAGTAGAGTGGAGGTGTCAGGGGAGTAGAATGGAGGTGTCAGGGGAGTATATTGGAGGTGTCAGGGGAGTATAGTGGAGGTGTCACCGGAGTAGAGTGGAGGTGTCAGGGGAGTAGAGTGGAGGTGTCAGGGGAGTAGAGTGGAGGTGTCAGGGGAGTAGAGTGGAGGTGTCAGGGGAGTAGAGTGAAGGTGTCAGGGGAGTAGAGTGAAGGTGTCAGGGGAGTATAGTGGAGGTGTCAGGGGAGTAGAGTGGAGGTGTCAGGGGAGTAGAGTGGAGGTGTCAGGGGAGTAGAGTGGAGGTGTCAGGGGAGTAGAGTGGAGGTGTCAGGGGAGTAGAGTGGAGGTGTCAGGGGAGTAGAGTGGAGGTGTCAGGGGAGTAGAGTGGAGGTGTCAGGGGAGTATAGTGGAGGTGTCAGGGGAGTAGAGTGAAGGTGTCAGGGGAGTAGAGTGGAGGTGTCAGGGGAGTAGAGTGGAGGTGTCAGGGGAGTATAGTGGAGGTGTCAGGGGAGTAGAGTGAAGGTGTCAGGGGAGTAGAGTGGAGGTGTCAGGGGAGTATAGTGGAGGTGTGAGGGGAGTAGCAGTGTGGGGGAGAGACAATCAATACTCCCCACACACACACAAACATCGTGACCAGCTTCACACTATCACCTCCCCACCTTCCCCCCACCCCCGGTATCTTGCATGTCCTGACCATATCTCACCACCATTCTCCATTCTTCACACCCAGCTCATTTATTTTACTGTTTCTTCTTCTTTCTGTTACTGTCCTTTGTCCGTGTTTTTCCCCTCCTGTGTACGTGAGTGTGTACGTAACTGTAGCTCCTGTGTGTGTAACTATTTATTTTGTAAGTTACTGCATCCCTCCTAGTGTACGTAATTACGGACCATGCGTACGTAACCACAGACCATGCTTACGTAACTACTGACTTTGCGTACGTAACTAAGGACCTTGCGTATGTAAGTATAGACCCTGCGTACGTAAGTACAGACCCTGCGTACGTAACGACGGACCTTGCGTACATATGTACGGACTCTGCAGCTCATGTGCATCGCCAATCTCTCTATGTACACGTACACTTTCTATGTACGTAAATTCCCGACTCACGGCTTGGCGTGCGTGTGTGTTTGTGCGCCTTGCGTGCGAGTAAGTGCGTGTGGGCGCACATGCGACCTCTGACCTCCGTGTGGGGTGTGGTCACCTCAGGCACACACGCACTCACACACACACACGCACACACACACACACACAAGGAGTGAAAGGGAAGAACAGCTGGTTGCAGATGGAGAGGGTGATAGGTCGAATGCTGAGGCACAACCAGGCTATCAAGAGCCACTGGAAAAATCAAGGGAGAAACTGACCACATACAGGCAGGATCCAGAGTCACAGAGGGGGAGGCAATGGGAGGAAGAAAGGGCAAAATCAGTGTTTATCCATGGGCTTCAGGAGAGAGAGGAAAGGACACACACTGAAAGGCAGCAGGAAGAAAGAAAGGAGATTGAGAAAATCATCACGGAAATAGGTGAAGAGATGGACGAGATTGTAAATTTTCAGAGAATAGGGGGGTACTCGAAGGGGAGAAACCGACCAATCAAGCTGATTCTCAGGACGGAAACAGTGCGGAACAGGATCCTCCAAGAGAAACCACGATTGAAATACTCGGAAGAGTACAAGAGGGTGTTCCTAGACAGAGACAGAACAAAATCAGAACGACAGCAGCTGAGGGAGAGGACAAAAAAGCGAAAGGAGCTAGGAAAAGAGACAAGGATGGAACCAGCAGAGGTCAGTCAGAGCAGAACAGAACAGCAAGGGCAAGCACACACACAACTATTCTCAGAACCATACAACCTATCACACCATCCCAACACACACTACAATCCATACCCACAGCCTCCACCCAACACCGAGCTATAGAATCCCACAGTATGCCACCAGGTCTCCCACCCTCACAGGCCCCCCAAACCACAGTGTTGGAAAGGAAACTGAAGGTATGGTACACAAACGCTGATGGAATAACAAATAAGTGGGAGGAGTGGCATGAAAGAGTCAAAGAAGCATCACCGGACATCATAGCTCTCACAGAAACCAAGCTTACAGGTATGATAACAGATGCCATCTTTCCAACGGGATACCAAATCCTGAGGAAAGACAGAGGGAACAGGGGGGGTGGAGGAGTGGCGTTGCTGATCAAAAATCGCTGGAATTTTGATGAGCTGGAGAGAGGAGACAGCGGAGAAGAAAGTGATTACATAGCGGGAACACTTCACTCTGGAGGTCCCAAGGTGGTAATAGCAGTGATGTATAACCCACCACAGAACAGCAGGAGGCCAAGGCAAGAGTACGACGAGAGCAATAGAGCGATGGTTGACACACTGGCTAGAGTGGCCAGAAGAGCTCATGCATGCAGGGCAAAGCTCCTGATCATGGGTGACTTTAACCACAAGGAGATCGATTGGGAGAACTTGGACCCACATGGGGGCCAAGATACATGGAGGGCTAAGATGATGGAGGTGGTACTGGAAAACTTCATGTGCCAACACGTAAGGGACACTACAAGAGAGAGAGAAGAGGATGAACCAGCAAGGCTGGACTTAGTATTCACCTTGAGTAGTGCAGATATCGAGGACATCACATATGAAAGACCCCTTGGGGCCAGTGACCATGTGGTTTTAAGCTTCGAATACACAGTAGAGCTACAAGTGGAGGGAGAAGCAGGAAGGCCAGGACGAATGAAGCCAAACTACAAGAAAGGGGACTACACAGGAATGAGGAACTACCTGAACGGGGTTCAGTGGGACAGAGAACTGGCAGGGAAGCCAGTTAATGAGATGATGGAATATGTAGCAACAAAATGCAAGGAGGCTGAGGAGAGGTTTGTACCCAAGGGTAACAGGAATAATGAAAAAGCCAGGATGAGCCCATGGTTTACCCAAAGGTGCAGGGAGGCAAAAACCAAGTGTGCTAGGGAATGGAAGAAATATAGAAGGCAAAGGACCCAGGAGAATAAGGAGAACAGTCGTAGAACCAGAAACGAATATGCACAGATAAGAAGGGAGGCCCAAAGACAATATGAAAATGACATAGCAGCGAAAGCCAAATCTGACCCGAAACTGTTGTACAGCCACATCAGGAGGAAAACAACAGTCAAGGACCAGGTAATCAGGCTAAGGAAGGAAGGAGGAGAGACAACAAGAAATGACCGTGAAGTATGTGAAGAACTCAACAAGAGATTCAAAGAAGTGTTCACAGAGGAAACAGAAGGGACTCCAGAAAGACGGAGAGGTGGGGCACACCACCAAGTGCTGGACACAGTGCACACAACCGAGGAAGAAGTGAAGAGGCTTCTGAGTGAGCTAGATACCTCAAAGGCAATGGGGCCAGATAACATCTCCCCATGGGTATTGAGAGAGGGAGCAGAGGCGCTATGTGTACCCCTAACAACAATATTCAATACATCTATCGAAACAGGGAGATTGCCTGAGGCATGGAAGACAGCAAATGTAGTCCCAATCTTTAAAAAAGGAGACAGACATGAAGCATTAAACTACAGACCAGTGTCACTGACATGTATAGTATGCAAAATCATGGAGAAGATTATCAGGAGAAGAGTGGTGGAACACCTAGAAAGGAACGATCTCATCAACAGCAGCCAACATGGTTTCAGGGACGGGAAATCCTGTGTCACAAACCTACTGGAGTTCTATGACATGGTGACAGCAGTAAGACAAGAGAGAGAGGGGTGGGTGGATTGCATTTTCTTGGACTGCAAGAAGGCGTTTGACACAGTTCCACACAAGAGATTGGTGCAAAAACTGGAGGACCAAGCAGGGATATAAGGGAATACTTGTCAGGAAGACAGCAGCGAGTCATGGTACGTGGCGAGGTGTCAGAGTGGGCACCTGTGACCAGCGGGGTCCCGCAGGGGTCAGTCCTGTTTCTGGTATTTGTGAACGACATGACGGAAGGAATAGACTCTGAGGTGTCCCTGTTTGCAGATGACGTGAAGTTGATGAGAAGAATTCACTCGATCGAAGACCAGGCAGAACTACAAAGGGATCTGGACAGGCTGCAGACCTGGTCCAGCAATTGGCTCCTGGAGTTCAATCCCACCAAGTGCAAAATTATGAAGATTGGGGAAGGGCAAAGAAGGCCGCAGACGGAGTACAGTCTAGGGGGTCAGAGACTACAAACCTCACTGAAGGAAAAAGATCTTGGGGTGAGTATAACACCAGGCACATCTCCTGAAGCGCACATCAACCAAATAACTGCTGCAGCATATGGGCGCCTAGCAAACCTCAGAACAGCATTCCGACATCTTAATAAGGAATCATTCAGGACCCTGTACACCGTGTACGTTAGGCCCATATTGGAGTATGCAGCACCAGTTTGGAACCCACACCTAGCCAAGCACGTGAAGAAACTAGAGAAAGTGCAAAGGTTTGCAACAAGACTAGTCCCAGAGCTAAGAGGTATGTCCTACGAGGAGAGGTTAAGGGAAATCAACCTGACGACACTGGAGGACAGGAGAGATAGGGGGGACATGATAACGACATACAAAATACTGAGAGGAATTGACAAGGTGGACAAAGACAGGATGTTCCAGAGATTGGACACAGTAACAAGGGGACACAGTTGGAAGCTGAAGACACAGATGAATCACAGGGATGTTAGGAAGTATTTCTTCAGCCACAGAGTAGTCAGTAAGTGGAATAGTTTGGGAAGCGATGTAGTGGAGGCAGGATCCATACATAGCTTTAAGCAGAGGTATGATAAAGCTCACGGCTCAGGGAGAGTGACCTAGTAGCGATCAGTGAAGAGGCGGGGCCAGGAGCTCGGACTCGACCCCCGCAACCTCAACTAGGTGAGTACAACTAGGTGAGTACACAACACACACACACACACACACACACACACACACACACACACACACACACACACACACACACACACACACACACACACACACACACACCGAATACGGCAGTGTCGTTCGTGGATTTCACTGATTACTAAGATTCTCCGACAGACAGACTGACAGACGTTACCCAGACACTAGACAGACAGACAGACGTTACCCAGACACTAGACAGACAGACGTTACCCAGACACTAGACAGACAGACAGACAGACGTTACCCAGACACTAGACAGACAGACAGACAGACGTTACCAAGACACTAGACAGACAGACAGACGTTACCCAGACACTAGACAGACAGGAGATTGACAGACAAGAGGAAGACAGGCGTTTGGCAGGTGTCATACCGATTAATACACATTAGACAGAATATAGTCGAGACACACGCTAACAGACGCATGCTGGCAGGTTCTCACGCTAACAAGTAAATGTAAAAAGAGGAAAGATCAGGGGGGACATGATAACGACGTAGAACATACCGGGAGGGATCGACAAACTCACATGTGAAGAAATAGGGAATGTTCGGAGGTAATTGTGAGGTTTCAGAACGAGCGGAAAGGGAGGAGAGGTAGAAGGGAAGAACCAGAAGGGGTGGGGGAGGCAGAAAGGAAAGAGAGGTAGAAGGGAAGGAGAGGTAGAAAGGAAAGAGAGGCAGAAAGGGGTTTGAGTAATTTCCCATCGAGACAGTTTGACTCCAAAGAAGGAATAATTTCACCATCATTCACTCCATCACCGTCTTACCAGAGGAAAGTCACAGCTCAGACGCCCCTCCACACTGCAGTATCCCACCCACCCCTCCTTCACAGTGCAGGTACCGTACTCCACACCTCCAGGACTCGAGTCCTGTTAACCGGACCAGGGTTCGGGGCCAGGATCTGAGAATCGACCCCTCCCCCGCAAATAGGCTAGCACACACACACACACACACACACACACACACACACACACACACACACACACACACACACACAAACAAACAAACAAGAAGAGATACGATAAAGCTCGAGGAGCAGGGAGTGGCTGTAGCAGCGACCAGCGAGGAGGCGGGGACAGGAGCTGTGAATCGACCCCTACAGCCACAAACAGCTGACCACACACACACAAACAGTATATAAATAAGTCAGAAAGATGATTAAAATGAACATGAAATAATTTTCAATTATATAAGCAGTCAGTGCAATGATAAGATAAATTCGGTTATAAGCACAATAATAATTCTTAATAATTACAACATAACCATCACCAATATAAGACAACAATTATATAATTTATTTTTGACCAAAAAATCTGTTTTTCCCCCCCGGCTACGTACCCTGAGACGGTTAGTGTTGGGAGTAAGCAGTTGTTCCCGTATCTGTTCCCACTCTGTAGTCATATTTTCTGTTTGTTCATCGTCAGGTGATGCAGGTGTCGGAGAAGCTCTCCCAGCTTCCTCCTCTTCCTCCGGCTCCTCCCTGCTCTCTGGCCCCTGGGATGTGTGTCTGGCCTCCGTGCGCCCCTCAGAACCTGCCCTGCCCCAGGGGCGAGCCCACAGGCGCCTCAGGGTGAGGCCCCCATAGTGACGCTGCTCCGACGTTGACGCCGCCAGGGTCCGCAATCTTTTAGTTCACCCTCGACAAAAATGTTTTAGTTTCACCTGAAATTGATTTTTTATCCCATTTTCTGTCACTTATGTGTAAATATTAATCATATTTCTTCAGACAATAAACACTTATATATTAATGTATCGCTCAAGTGCGATGTAATATATATATAATATATATTTTTTCACTGTAGATTATTACATGGGATTTTCATTTATATAAATTTCCACAGCAGATTTTCTTCACTTTTGGTTTTGGCCGGAATTAATATATTAATCGTCTTTTAACCACATTATATAAATCTGTAGGTTTAATATTTAGATTAATAATATAAATTGTTATAGCAATGATTTTTTAAGGGGGTGGAGGGGTAAGCCAGTGGAAGGTCTCGCTCAGGGGACCAAAAGCTCCAGTTGTGAGTCATCATGTGACTAAAGACCTGCCTAGCAGGACAAAGGTTTCCTGATGTGAGTCTTAGTTATACCATAACTCACTACTGGAGCTTTTCGTCATCTGAGCGAGGCCTTTCCCTGGCTTACCCCTCCACACTCTCTTGGAACGATATCGTTCCTGAGCATGGAGCTCAACTCTTCTCCAGGCGGAGGGACTGACCCCCTCAAATACAAGAGAGGTTGATGGACTGAAGAATACCGTGCGGGCGAAACATTTCAACAATAGAGATACTTGACTGTTGTACATGTGTCTTAATCTTCAACTTCTTAGTAATTAATAACATTCTGAGCAAGAATGAACAAGACTACGTAAACCACGTTATATATCCAGGAGGCTTCACAGGAGAGGCTTCACAACACACAGGAGAGGCTTCACAGCACACAGGAGAGGCTTCACAACACACAGGAGAGGCTTCACAACACACAGGAGAGGCTTCACAGCACACAGGAGAGGCTTCACAACACACAGGAGAGGCTTCACAACACACAGGAGAGGCTTCACAACACACAGGAGAGGCTTCACAACACACAAGAGAGGCTTCAAAACACACAGGAGAGGCTTCACAACACACAAGAGAGGCTTCACAACACACAGGAGAGGCTTCACAACACACAGGAGAGGCTTCAAAACACACAGGAGAGGCTTCACAACACACAAGAGAGGCTTCACAACACACAGGAGAGGCTTCACGACACACAGGAGAGGCTTCAAAACACACAGGAGAGGCTTCACAACACACAAGAGAGGCTTCACAACACACAGGAGAGGCTTCACAGCACACAGGAGAGGCTTCACAACACACAGGAGAGGCTTCACAACACACAGGAGAGGCTTCACAACACACAAGAGAGGCTTCACAACACACAGGAGAGGCTTCACAGCACACAGGAGAGGCTTCACAACACACAGGAGAGGCTTCACAACACACAAGAGAGGCTTCACAGCACACAGGAGAGGCTTCACAACACACAGGAGAGGCTTCACAACACACAGGAGAGGCTTCACAACACACAGGAGAGGCTTCACGACACACAGGAGAGGCTTCAAAACACACAGGAGAGGCTTCACAACACACAAGAGAGGCTTCACAACACACAGGAGAAAAATCACAGCACACAGGAGAGGCTTCACAACACACAGGAGAGGCTTCACAACACACAAGAGAGGCTTCACAGCACACAGGAGAGGCTTCACAACACACAGGAGAGGCTTCACAACACACAGGAGAGGCTTCACAACACACAGGAGAGGCTTCACGACACACAGGAGAGGCTTCAAAACACACAGGAGAGGCTTCACAACACACAAGAGAGGCTTCACAACACACAGGAGAGGCTTCACAGCACACAGGAGAGGCTTCACAACACACAGGAGAGGCTTCACAACACACAAGAGAGGCTTCACAGCACACAGGAGAGGCTTCACAACACACAGGAGAGGCTTCACAACACACAGGAGAGGCTTCACAACACACAGGAGAGGCTTCACGACACACAGGAGAGGCTTCAAAACACACAGGAGAGGCTTCACAACACACAAGAGAGGCTTCACAACACACAGGAGAGGCTTCACAGCACACAGGAGAGGCTTCACAACACACAGGAGAGGCTTCAAAACACACAGGAGAGGCTTCACAACACACAAGAGAGGCTTCACAACACACAAGAGAGGCTTCAAAACACACAGGAGAGGCTTCACAACACACAAGAGAGGCTTCACAACACAGGAGAGGCTTCACAACACACAGGAGAGGCTTCAAAACACACAGGAGAGGCTTCACAACACACAAGAGAGGCTTCACAACACACAGGAGAGGCTTCACGACACACAGGAGAGGCTTCAAAACACACAGGAGAGGCTTCACAACACACAAGAGAGGCTTCACAACACACAGGAGAGGCTTCACAGCACACAGGAGAGGCTTCACAACACACAGGAGAGGCTTCACAACACACAGGAGAGGCTTCACAACACACAAGAGAGGCTTCACAACACACAGGAGAGGCTTCACAGCACACAGGAGAGGCTTCACAACACACAGGAAAGGCTTCACAACACACAAGAGAGGCTTCACAGCACACAGGAGAGGCTTCACAACACACAGGAGAGGTTTCACAACACACAGGAGAGGCTTCACAACACACAGGAGAGGCTTCACGACAAACAGGAGAGGCTTCAAAACACACAGGAGAGGCTTCACAACACACAAGAGAGGCTTCACAACACACAGGAGAGGCTTCACAGCACACAGGAGAGGCTTCACAACACACAGGAGAGGCTTCACAACACACAAGAGAGGCTTCACAGCACACAGGAGAGGCTTCACAACACACAGGAGAGGCTTCACAGCACACAGGAGAGGCTTCACAACACACAAGAGAGGCTTCACAACACACAGGAGAGGCTTCACAACACACAGGAGAGGCTTCACAGCACACAGGAGAGGCTTCACAACACACAGGAGAGGCTTCACAGCACACAGGAGAGGCTTCACAACACACAAGAGAGGCTTCACAACACACAGGAGAGGCTTCACAACACACAGGAGAGGCTTCACAACACACAGGAGAGGCTTCACAGCACACAGGAGAGGCTTCACAACACACAGGAGAGGCTTCACAACACACAAGAGAGGCTTCACAACACACAGGAGAGGCTTCACAACACACAGGAGAGGCTTCACAACACACAGGAGAGGCTTCACAACACACAGGAGAGGCTTCACAACACACAGGAGAGGCTTCACAACACACAGGAGAGGCTTCACAACACACAAGAGAGGCTTCACAACACACAGGAGAGGCTTCACAACACACAGGAGAGGCTTCACAACACACAAGAGAGGCTTCACAACACACAGGAGAGGCTTCACAACACACAGAAGAGGCTTCACAGCACACAGGAGAGGCTTCACAACACACAGGAGAGGCTTCACAACACACAAGAGAGGCTTCACAACACAGGAGAGGCTTCACAACACACAGGAGAGGCTCCACAACACACAGGAGAGGCTTCACAACACACAGAAGAGGCTTCTCAGCACACAGGAGAGGCTTCACAACACACAGGAGAGGCTTCACAACACACAAGAGAGGCTTCACAACACAGGAGAGGCTTCACAACACACAGGAGAGGCTTCACAACACACAGGAGAGGCTTCACAACACACAGGAGAGGCTTCACAACACACAGGAGAGGCTTCACAACACACAGAAGAGGCTTCACAGCACACAGGAGAGGCTTCACAACACACAGGAGAGGCTTCACAACACACAGGAGAGGCTTCACAACACACAGGAGAGGCTTCACAACACACAGGAGAGGCTTCACAACACACAGAAGAGGCTTCACAGCACACAGGAGAGGCTTCACAACACACAGGAAAGGCTTCACAACACAGGAGAGGCTTCACAACACACAGGAGAGGCTTCACAACACACAGAAGAGGCTTCACAGCACACAGGAGAGGCTTCACAACACACAGGAGAGGCTTCACAACACACAAGAGAGGCTTCACAACACACAGGAGGCTTCACAACACACAGAAGAGGCTTCACAACACAAGAGAGGCTTCACAACACACAGGAGAGGCTTCACAACACACAGGAGAGGCTTCACAACACACAAGAGAGGCTTCACAACACACAGGAGAGGCTTCACAACACACAGGAGAGGCTTCACAACACACAAGAGAGGCTTCACAACACACAGGAGAGGCTTCACAACACACAGGAGAGGCTTCACAACACACAAGAGAGGCTTCACAACACACAGGAGAGGCTTCACAACACACAAGAGAGGCTTTACAACACACAGGAGAGGCTTCACAACACGCAAGAGAGGCTTCACAACACAGGAGAGGCTTCACAACACACAGGAGAGGCTTCACAACACGCGAGAGGCTTCACAACACACAAGAGAGGCTTCACAAGAGAGACTTCACAGCACACAAGAGAAGCTTCACAACACACAACAGAGGCTTCACAACACACAAGAGAGGCTTCACAACACACAAGAGAGGCTTCATAACACAGAAGAGGCTTCATAACACACAAGAGAGGCTTCACAACACACAAGAGAGGCTTCACAACACACAAGAGGCTTCACAACACAAGAGAGGATTCACAACACACAAGAGGCTTCACAACACACAAGAGGCTTCACAACACACAAGAGGCTTCACAACACAAGAGAGGCTTCACAACACACAAGAGAGGCTTCACAACACACAAGAGAGACTTCACAACACACAAGAGGCTTCACAACACACAAGAGAGGCTTCACAACACAAGAAATGCTTCACAACATAAGAGGCTTCACAACACACAAGAGAGGCTTCACAACACACAAGAGGCTTCACAACACACAAGAGAGGCTTCACAACACACAAGAGGCTTCACAACACACAAGAGACTTCACAACACACAAGAGGATTCACAACACACAAGAGGCTTCACAACACACAAGAGGCTTCACAACACACAAGAGGCTTCACAACACACAAGAGGTTTCACAACACACAAGAGAGGCTTCACAACACACAAGAGGCTTCACAACACACAAGAGGCTTCACAACACACAAGAGAGGATTCACAACACACAAGAGGTTTCACAACACAAGAGGCTTCACACAAGAGGCTTCACAACACACAAGAGGCTTCACAACACACAAGAGAGGATTCACAATACACAAGAGGCTTCACAACACACAAGAGAGGATTCACAACACACAAGAAGCTTCACAACACACAAGAGGCTTCACAACACAAGAGGCTTCACAACACACAAGAGGCTTCACAACACACAAGAGGCTTCACAACACACAAGAGGCTTCACAACACACAAGAGGTTTCACAACACACAAGAGGCTTCACAACACACAAGAGGCTTCACAACACACAAGAGAGGCTTCACAACATGCAAGAGGCTTCACAACACACAAGAGGTTTCACAACACACAAGAGGCTTCACAACACACAAGAGGCTTCACAACACACAAGAGGTTTCACAACACACAAGAGGCTTCACAACACACAAGAGGCTTCGCAACACACGATAGGCTTCACAACACACAAGAGGCTTCACAACACACAAGAGGTTTCACAACACACAAGAGGCTTCACAACACAAGAGGCTTCACAACACACAAGAGGCTTCACAACACACAAGAGGCTTCACAACACACAAGAGGCTTCACAACACACAAGAGGTTTCACAACACACAAGAGGCTTCACAACACACAAGAGGCTTCACAACACACAAGAGGTTTCACAACACACAAGAGGCTTCACAACACACAAGAGGCTTCACAACACACAAGAGAGGCTTCACAACATGCAAGAGGCTTCACAACACACAAGAGGTTTCACAACACACAAGAGGCTTCACAACACACAAGAGGCTTCACAACACACAAGAGGTTTCACAACACACAAGAGGCTTCACAACACACAAGAGGCTTCGCAACACACGATAGGCTTCACAACACACAAGAGGCTTCACAACACACAAGAGGTTTCACAACACACAAGAGGCTTCACAACACACAAGAGGCTTCACAACACACAAGAGGCTTCATTAGTACAGAACTTAATCATTCACTCAACATGCTTCGATTTTTTTCAAGACTCCGATGATGAATCAATATTGAGTCGTGACTCAGGATCACCGTGGTTCTCAAACTGTCAAATATTGAGTCGTGACTCAGGATCACTGTGGTTCTCAAACTGTCAAATATTGAGTCGTGACTCAGGATCACTGTGGTTCTCAAACTGTCAAATATTGAGTCGTGACTCAGGATCACTGTGGTTTTCAAACTGTCAAATATTGAGTCGTCAAAATGTCAAATATTGAGTCGTGACTCAGGATCACTGTGGTTCTCAAACTGTCAAATATTGAGTCGTGACTCAGGATCACTGTGGTTCTCAAACTGTCAAATATTGAGTCGTGACTCAGGATCACTGTGGTTCTCAAACTGTCAAATATTGAGTCGTGACTCAGGATCACTGTGGTTCTCAAACTGTCAAATATTGAGTCGTGACTCAGGATCACTGTGGTTCTCAAACTGTCAAATATTGAGTCGTGACTCAGGATCACTGTGGTTCTCAAACTGTCAAATATTGAGTCGTGACTCAGGATCACTGTGGTTCTCAAACTGTCAAATATTGAGTCGTGACTCAGGATCACTGTGGTTCTCAAACTGTCAAATATTGAGTCGTGACTCAGGATCACTGTGGTTCTCAAACTGTCAAATATTGAGTCGTGACTCAGGATCACCGTGGTTCTCAAACTGTCAAATATTGAGTCGTGACTCAGGATCACTGTGGTTCTCAAACTGTCAAATATTGAGTCGTGACTCAGGATCACTGTGGTTCTCAAACTGTCAAATATTGAGTCGTGACTCAGGATCACTGTGGTTCTCAAACTGTCAAATATTGAGTCGTGACTCAGGATCACCGTGGTTCTCAAACTGTCAAATATTGAGTCGTGACTCAGGATCACCGTGGTTCTCAAACTGTCAAATATTGAGTCGTGACTCAGGATCACTGTGGTTCTCAAACTGACAAATATTGAGTCGTGACTCAGGATCACTGTGGTTCTCAAACTGTCAAATATTGAGTCGTGACTCAGGATCACCGTGGTTCTCAAACTGTCAAATATTGAGTCGTGACTCAGGATCACCGTGGTTCTCAAACTGTCAAATATTGAGTCGTGACTCAGGATCACTGTGGTTCTCAAACTGTCAAATATTGAGTCGTGACTCAGGATCACTGTGGTTCTCAAACTGTCAAATATTGAGTCGTGACTCAGGATCACCGTGGTTCTCAAACTGTCAAATATTGAGTCGTGACTCAGGATCACTGTGGTTCTCAAACTGTCAAATATTGAGTCGTGACTCAGGATCACCGTGGTTCTCAAACTGTCAAATATTGAGTCGTGACTCAGGATCACTGTGGTTCTCAAACTGTCAAATATTGAGTCGTGACTCAGGATCACTGTGGTTCTCAAACTGTCAAATATTGAGTCGTGACTCAGGATCACTGTGGTTCTCAAACTGTCAAATATTGAGTCGTGACTCAGGATCACCGTGGTTCTCAAACTGTCAAATATTGAGTCGTGACTCAGGATCACCGTGGTTCTCAAACTGTCAAATATTGAGTCGTGACTCAGGATCACTGTGGTTCTCAAACTGACAAATATTGAGTCGTGACTCAGGATCACTGTGGTTCTCAAACTGTCAAATATTGAGTCGTGACTCAGGATCACCGTGGTTCTCAAACTGTCAAATATTGAGTCGTGACTCAGGATCACCGTGGTTCTCAAACTGTCAAATATTGAGTCGTGACTCAGGATCACTGTGGTTCTCAAACTGTCAAATATTGAGTCGTGACTCAGGATCACTGTGGTTCTCAAACTGTCAAATATTGAGTCGTGACTCAGGATCACTGTGGTTCTCAAACTGTCAAATATTGAGTCGTGACTCAGGATCACTGTGGTTCTCAAACTGTCAAATATTGAGTCGTGACTCAGGATCACTGTGGTTCTCAAACTGTCAAATATTGAGTCGTGACTCAGGATCACTGTGGTTCTCAAACTGTCAAATATTTCACTGTAACTTTGGTATTTATTACTCTATGCTGTGTGGTATACTGTGTGTGTGGTACACTGTGTGTGTGTGTGGTATACTGTGTGTGTGGTACACTGTGTGTGTGTGTGGTATACTGTGTGTGTGGTACACTGTGTGTGTGGTATACTGTGTGTGTGGTACACTGTGTGTGTGTGGTATACTGTGTGTGTGGTACACTGTGTGTGTGTGGTATACTGTGTGTGTGGTACACTGTGTGTGTGGTATACTGTGTGTGTGGTACACTGTGTGTGTGTGGTATACTGTGTGTGTGTGGTATACTGTGTGTGTGGTACACTGTGTGTGTGTGGTATACTGTGTGTGTGTGGTACACTGTGTGTGTGGTATACTGTGTGTGTGGTACACTGTGTGTGTGTGGTATACTGTGTGTGTGTGTGGTATACTGTGTGTGTGGTACACTGTGTGTGTGTGGTATACTGTGTGTGTGGTACACTGTGTGTGTGGTATACTGTGTGTGTGGTACACTGTGTGTGTGGTATACTGTGTGTGTGGTACACTGTGTGTGTGTGGTATACTGTGTGTGTGGTACACTGTGTGTGTGTGGTATACTGTGTGTGTGGTATACTATGCGTAGTATACTATGTGTGGTATGCTATGTGTGTGGTATACTGTGTGTGTGGTATACTGTGTGTGTGGTATACTGTGTGTGTGGTATACTATGTGTGTGGTATACTATGTGTGTGATATACTGAGTGAGGTATACTGAGTGCGAGGTATACTTAGTGATACACTGTGTGGTATACTGGGTGTCTAATATACCGTGTGTATTATACTGACAAACTAGTGTACCCAGAAACTTGTATACCGTAAGATGTGGTATACTTAAAAGACTGATATACTGAGAGATATACGCCGAGGAGACATGACCACAACATACATGATATTCGGAAAAGTACCAGGAAGATGATGGATCAAGTCCGGGAGGGTAGAGCACAAAATGAAATTATATTAGAGTCATTCCCCCAGCTCTCTCTCTCTCTCTGTCTCTCTCTCTCTCTCTCTGTCTCTCTCTCTCTCTCTCTCTCTCTCTCTCTCTCTCTCTCTCTCTCTCTCTCTCTCTCTCTCTCTCTCTCTCTCTCTCTCTCTCTCTCTCTCTCTCTCTCTCTCTCTCTCTCTCTCTCTCTCTACCATGACAGGAGATAATTATCAACTTGGGTCATCGTAACGAGCGTAGCTTTATAATTAGGTTATTAGCACTTAGTGGCGGGTCTAGCAAGAAACGTAGAGAAAGTGAGAGAGTAGGGAAGAGAGGCATGGGAGAGAGGAGAGGTGTATAAGAAGAGAGAATGAAGGAGTAAAGAGAGGGAGAGAGAAAGGAGAAATGAAAGTAGTAATAGAGAGAGAGAGGGGGGGGGGAGAGAATAGGCATAGTAAAGAAGGAAGTACAAGAGGAGTGAGTGTGAAGAAAGGGTGAGGGGAAACAAGAGGGGGAACTAAGGGAGGGTGGTACAAAGGGAGGGACAAAGGGAGGGTGGTACAAAGGGAGAGAGAGAGAGAGGGACAAGGGGGAAGAGAGACAAGGTTATCTGCCTGATGAACTTATTCCACCTCTAAATCGACAGGATGGGACCACCTCTACTAGTAGTCAAGAGAAGGCGGACCTCTTTGCCGAACATTTTGCTACCAAAATGCAAGTTCCTGATCCAGCAAGGGACCTTCCTTGGCTAGCTGCAAGAACTGTGTCAAAACTGTCAGTGGTGACAGTAAGGCAGGAGGAGGTGCATTTCCTTCTTAAATCGCTTGACCAAGAAAAGGCTTTGGGCCCAGACAAGTTGAGCCCAAGATTGTTGAGAAGATGTGCAGACCAGCTAGCAGCACCTCTAACTCGCATCTTTCAGGACTGCCTAGTACAGTGTAAATGGCCTTCTCTGTGGAAAGAGGCAAATGTAGTCCCTGTTCACAAAAAGAAGTGCAGAGCAGAAATCAGCAACTACAGACCAGTGTCACTCCTGTCAATCACTGGTAAGATCTTTGAGACAATAATCTCAAGACAAATGACAGAGTTTTTTGACTACCACTCACTACTTTGTGATCGTCAATATGGCTTCGGGAAAGGTTACTCTGCTGCTGATCTGTTGTTAAACCTCTCTACTAAGTGGCACCAGTCACTGGATGAATCCAAAGTCAGCTGTGTGGTAGCACTGGACATTGCTGGCGCTTTTGACCGAGTGTGGCACCAGGGCCTCTTAGCAAAACTGCAAGCTCTGAGAATTGCAGGCTCTACGCTATGTCTCCTCGGTGATTACCTTCATGGTAGATCTCTAAGGGCAGTTCTCAGTGGAACAGAATCAGCAAGACATCCTATCGGGGCAAGCGTTCCACAAGGAAGCGTGCTGGGACCATTGTTATGGAATGTCTACTTCAATGACCTTCTTCATCTCATCCCAGAATCCCATGCATATGCAGATGACTGTACACTGACATTCACTTATCCAGGAGAAGAAATGCCAGCTGCTCTAAGCTACATCAATCACCAGGTCAGAGCTGCATCAGCTTGGGGAAATAGATGGCAAGTAACCTTTGCACCTGAGAAAACACAAATGATGATGATCTCTAGGCACCAAGATGGTAATGCCGGTGCAGTAGTAAGGATGAATGGGAGGGTGTTGGCACCTGGGGAAGAAGTTGATATCCTTGGGGTGAAATCTGACTTCAAACTGACCATGAAAAAAACACGTTGTAAATCTTGCAAACAAGGCAGCCAGGAAGCTTACAGCACTTCGCCGTATCTCACATCTGCTTGACAGTAGGGGTTACAAGATTCTGTACGAGGCACAAGTACGCTCACACCTTGAGTATGCTCCACTTTCTTGGTTTGCCTGCCCCCCCCCCCTTCCTCTCATCTGCGACTGCTTGACAGAGTAGAGAACAGAGCAAGGCGTCTCATCACTCGCCTGGACCAATCCTGGATAGATCTGTCATTTCAGCAGAGCCTTCAACACAGGAAGGATGTGGGTGGCCTTACTGTTATGTACAAGGCCAATATTGTCAAAGTACCACACTTGGATCTACTTCGAGGACAGCGTGAAACAAGCTTTTATGCCACAAGACGGGCAGAAAGCAGCAACTTCACTCTGGCTGTACCCTTCTCCAGAACATTACTCCATCTGAGATCATATATGCCCAGGATGACTCGAGTATGGAACACATTCGTACAGCATAATGATGTCAACGAGATAAAGTCAGTTGATCAAATGAAAATGCTGGCCCATAGATGGTTCCAACTTCATCCTGTTCCCTACTTGTATGTCTCATAACAATAAAAATGCTTTCAAATGAGCTGATGTAGGTAACAGCTCTTAGCTTGTCAATAAGGTTAGGAATCCTTAACCTGTAAATAGCTTGTTAATAAAGCTAGGGATCCTTAGCCTAACCTTGTCAAACCCTGTGTAAAAAAAAAGAGAGAGAGGGACAAAGGGAGGGAGAGAGAGGGGCAAAGGGAGAGAGAGGGGGGGGCAAAGGGAGAGAGAAAGGGACAAAGGGAGAGAGAGAGGGACAAAGGGAGAGAGAGTGCGAGGGACAAAGGGAGAGAGAGTGAGAGGGGCAAAGGGAGAGGGACAAAGGGAGTGAGGGTGAGAGGGACAAAGGGAGAGAGAGGGACAAAAGGAGAGAGAGAGTGAGAGGGACACAGGGAGAGAGAGAGGGGGGACAAAAGGAGAGAGAGTGAGAGGGACAAAGAGAGAGAGGGACAAAGGGAGAGAAAGGGATAAAGGGAGAGAGAGAGAGGGACAAAGGGAGAGAGAGAGAGAGTGGTAAAGGTTAGGGAAGAGTAGCATTGATTGTGTTGCAGGTATCCACAACACTGGTCAACTGTGTCCAGTGTTGTCTAGTAGTCACTCCCTCCCTCCCTTAGTCGCCCTTCATTAAATACTCCTAGTCACCCTCCCTTAGTTACCTTCCTTAAACACCCTTAGTTACCCTCCCTGAAACACCCTCCGTTAGTTACCCTCCCTGAAACACACTCTTCCCTGACATTGATTAACAATAATAATAATAATAATAATAATAATAATAATAATAATAATAATAATAATAATAATAATAATAATAATAATAATGCTTGACGAGTAGCACTCAAACTCTCCAGTGATAGCACCGGGGAACTCAAGTAGCACTGGTGTTCCGTGCTCCACCACCTGGGATCAGAACACAGGTGTTTCTTACTCCATCAGTAGCACAGGTGTTACTGCATCAGTAACACTCTTTTGCACTCAATAACAGTAACACGAGTGTTACTCGTTAGTAGCACTCAGTAACACAAGTGTTACTCCATCAGTAGCACTCAATAACAGTCAGTAACACGAGTGTTACGCCATCAGTGTTACTTACTCGATCAGTAACACTCAGTAGCACAAATGTTATTTTTCCATCAGTAGCACCCAGTAACACTCAGTAGCACTCAATAACAGTCAGTAACACGAGTGTTACTCGTTAGTAGCACTCAGTAACACAAGTGTTACTCCATCAGTAGCACTCAATAACAGTCAGTAACACGAGTGTTACGCCATCAGTAACACTCGGTAGCACTTAGTAACAGTCAGTAACACGTGTGTTATTCCATCAGTAGCACAGGTGTTACTTACTCCATCAGTAACACTCAGTAGCACTTAGTAACAGTCAGTAACACGAGTGTTACTCCATCAGTAACACTCAGTAACACGAGTGTTACTCCATCAGTAGCACCCAGTAACAGGTGTTACTCCAGTAACACAAGTGTTACTTACTCCTTCAGTAACACTCAGTAGCAGAAAATAACAGTCAATAATACGAGTGTTACTCCATCAGTAACACTCAGTAGCACTCAATAACAGTCAGTAACACGAGTGTTACTCCATCAGTAACACTGTAGCACTCAATAACAGTCAGTAACACGAGTGTTACTCCATCAGTAACACTCAGTAGCACTCAATAACAGTCAGTAACACGAGTGTTACTCCATCAGTAACACTGTAGCACTCAATAACAGTCAGTAACACGAGTGTTACTCCATCAGTAACACTCAGTAGCACTCAATAACAGTCAGTAACACGAGTGTTACTCCATCAGTAACACTCAGTAGCACTCAATAACAGTAAGTAACACGAGTGTTACTCCATCAGTAACACTCAGTAGCACTCAATAACAGTCAGTAACACGAGTGTTACTCCATCAGTAGCTCAGGTGTTACTTACTCCATCAGTAACACTGTAGCACTCAATAACAGTCAGTAACACGAGTGTTACTCCATCAGTAACACTCAATAACAGTCAGTAACACGAGTGTTACGCCATCAGTAACACTCGGTAGCACTTAGTAACAGTCAGTAACACGTGTGTTATTTCATCAGTAGCACAGGTGTTACTTACTCCATCAGTAACACTTAGTAGCACTTAGTAACAGTCAGTAACACGAGTGTTACTCCATCAGTAACACTCAGTAACACGAGTGTTACTCCATCAGTAGCACCCAGTAACAGGTGTTACTCCAGTAACACAAGTGTTACTTACTCCTTCAGTAACACTCAGTAGCAGAAAATAACAGTCAATAATACGAGTGTTACTCCATCAGTAACACTCAGTAGCACTCAATAACAGTCAGTAACACGAGTGTTACTCCATCAGTAACACTGTAGCACTCAATAACAGTCAGTAACACGAGTGTTACTCCATCAGTAACACTCAGTAGCACTCAATAACAGTCAGTAACACGAGTGTTACTCCATCAGTAACACTCAGTAGCACTCAATAACAGTCAGTAACACGAGTGTTACTCCATCAGTAACACTGTAGCACTCAATAACAGTCAGTAACACGAGTGTTACTCCATCAGTAACACTCAGTAGCACTCAATAACAGTCAGTAACACGAGTGTTACTCCATCAGTAACACTCAGTAGCACTCAATAACAGTCAGTAACACGAGTGTTACTCCATCAGTAACACTCAGTAGCACTCAATAACAGTCAGTAACACGAGTGTTACTCCATCAGTAGCTCAGGTGTTACTTACTCCATCAGTAACACTGTAGCACTCAATAACAGTCAGTAACACGAGTGTTACTCCATCAGTAACACTCAGTAGCACTCACAAAGGGTTGTTAGGTAGCACTGCACAGCAAATAGCACCAGGGAGAGTGAGACGTGATCACCACCCTGGATATGACTGGAATGCCAGGTAGCGTAGCGCCCTACCTTCCTGGGTGCCACTGGGAAGGCAGGAGGGTGCCACAGTGAAGGGAGGAGGGTGCCACTGGGAAGAGAGGAGGGTGCCACTGGGAAGGGAGGAGGTGCCACTGGGAAGGCAGGATGGTGCCACTGGGAAGGGAGGAGGTGCCACTGGGAAGGCAGAAGGGTGCCACTTGGAAGGCAAGAGGGTGCCACTGGGAAGAGAGGAGGGTGCCACTGGGAAGAGGAGGGTGCCACTGGGAAGGCAGGAGGGTGCCACAGTGAAGGGAGGAGGGTGCCACTGGGAAGAGAGGAGGGTGCCACTGGGAAGGGAGGAGGTGCCACTGGGAAGGCAGGATGGTGCCACTGGGAAGGGAGGAGGTGCCACTGGGAAGGCAGAAGGGTGCCACTTGGAAGGCAAGAGGGTGCCACTGGGAAGAGAGGAGGGTGCCACTGGGAAGAGGAGGGTGCCACTGGGAAGGCAGGAGGGTGCCACTGGGAAGGCAGGAGGGTGCCACTGGGAAGAGAGGAGGGTGCCACTGGGAAGGGAGGAGGGTGCCACTGGGAAGGCAGGAGGGTGCTACTGGGAAGAGAGGAGGGTGCCACTGGGAAGGCAGGAGGGTGCCACTAGGAAGGCAGGAGGGTGCCACTGGGAAGGCAGGAGGATGCCACTGGGAAGGTAGGAGGGTGCCACTGGGAAGGCAGGAGGGTGCCACTGGGGAGGAGGGTGCCACTGGGAAGGCAGGAGGGTGCCACTGGGAAGGCAGGAGGGTGCCACTGGGAAGGCAGGAGGGTGCCACTGGGAAGAGAAGAGGGTGCCACTGTGAACTCAGGAGGGTGCCACTGGGAAGGCAGGAGGGTGCCACTGGGAAGGGAGGAGGGTGCCACTGGGAAGGCAAGAGGGTGCCACTGGGAAAGCAGGAGGGTGCCACTGGGAAGGCAGGAGGGTGCCACTGGGAAGAGAAGAGGGTGCCACTGTGAACTCAGGAGGGTGCCACTGGGAAGGCAGGAGGGTGCCACTGGAAAGGCAGGAGGGTGCCACTGGGAAGGCAGGAGGGTGCCACTGGGAAGAGAGGAGGGTGCCACTTGGAAGGCAAGAGGGTGCCATTGGGAAGAGAGGAAGGTGCCACTGGGAAGGAAGGAGGGTCCCACTGGGAAGGCAGGAGGGTGCCACTGGAAAGGCAGGAGGGTGCCACTGGGAAGGCAGGAGGGTGCCACTGGGAAGGAAGGAGGGTGCCACTGGGAAGGCAGGAGGGTTCCACTGGGAAGGAAGGAGGGTCCCACTGGGAAGGCAGGAGGGTGCCACTGGAAAGGCAGGAGGGTGCCACTGGGAAGGCAGGAGGGTGCCACTGGGAAGGAAGGAGGGTGCCACTGGGAAGGCAGGAGGGTTCCACTGGGAAGGCAGGAGGGTGCCACTGGGAAGGCAGGAGGGTGCCACTGGGAAGGCAGGAGGGTGCCGCTGGGAAGAGAGGAGGGTGCCACTGGGAAGGCAGGAAGGTGCCTCAGAATGCCAGTATATCCTACAGCTCTTGGACCCATCCCTTCCCTTTCAAGCAGAGGATGCTACGATACTGAAGTGGTTTTGATTCGAGGGACTGGAGCTATCCTTCCTCCCCTTCCTTGGATCAAACAATAATAATAATAATAATAATAATAAAGTGAAAATCACACTGACATGGACCCATTACCAGGTTCTGGACCATCATCAGGTCCTGGACCCATTACCAGGTTCTGGACCATCATCAGGTCCTGGACCCATTGCCAGGTCCTGGACCCATTACCAGGTCCTGGACCCATTACCAGGTCCTGGACCCATTACCAGGTCCTGGGCCCATTACCAGGTCCTGGACCCATTACCAGGTGTTCAGAATCGTAGTGTCGTGAGACAGTCAGACAAGAAAGGCATTCAATTGTTCATTGATTATACTGTTCTCACCTTGGAGTATCCAGCACCACCTGTGGTCTTAACCACCAGGTCTAGTGTGGTCTTAACCACCAGGTCTAGTGTGGTCTTAATCACCAGGTCTAGTGTGGTCTTAACCACCAGGTCTAGTGTGGTCTTAACCACCAGGTCTAGTGTGGTCTTAACCACCAGGTCTAGTGTGGTCTTAATGACCAGGTCTGGTGTGGTCTTAACCACCAGGTCTAGTGTGGTCTTAACCACCAGGTCTAGTGTGGTCTTAATGACCAGGTCTGGTGTGGTCTTAACCACCAGGTCTAGTGTGGTCTTAACCACCAGGTCTAGTGTGGTCTTAATGACCAGGTCTGGTGTGGTCTTAACCACCAGGTCTAGTGTGGTCTTAACCACCAGGTCTAGTGTGGTCTTAATGACCAGGTCTGGTGTGGTCTTAACCACCAGGTCTAGTGTGGTCTTAACCACCAGGTCTAGTGTGGTCTTAATGACCAGGTCTGGTGTGGTCTTAACCACCAGGTCTAGTGTGGTCTTAACCACCAGGTCTAGTGTGGTCTTAACCACCAGGTCTAGTGTGGTCTTAACCACCAGGTCTAGTGTGGTCTTAACCACCAGGTCTAGTGTGGTCTTAACCACCAGGTCTAGTGTGGTCTTAATGACCAGGTCTAGTGTGGTCTTAATGACCAGGTCTGGTGTGGTCTTGAC